>NW_026600246.1:688722-789895 GCF_029448725.1 Salvelinus fontinalis
AGTATTTCACTGTGAGGTCTACACCTGTTGGTTAAGGTCTACACCTGTTGGTTAAGGGCTGGTCAGTCAGTATTTCACTGTGAGGTCTACACCTGTGGGTTAAGGGCTGGTCAGTCAGTATTTCACTGTGAGGTCTACACCTGTGGGTTAAGGGCTGGTCAGTCATCTGACTAATAACATTTGATTTGAAGCGGCACCATAATTACAGCCATTTCTGACTGAAAAGTTCTGATCCCGAAATCCCTTGTTTAGTAAAAACATTCCCTATTCCCTCAAGCTGCTCTCGTTACGTGAAACATGTACGCATCGCGACCAATTGGGCCTGACCTATAGCATATCATAGTCGCATCAATACCTTGGTTATTGCAAACTCTGATCGTCGTAACAAGTAATGCAGATGACGTGACAAATACATTTGAAACGGGGGAATTGTTTACTGTTTGATCTGGAGGTAAAGGGGAAGTCAGATGTTTTGAAACAGGGGATTGTTTGATCTGGAGGTAAAGGGGAAGTCAGATGTTTTGAAACGGGATTGTTTACTGTTTAATCTGGAGGTAAAGGGGAAGTCAGATGTTTTGAAACAGGGGATTGTTTGATCTGGAGGTAAAGGGGAAGTCAGATGTTTTGAAACAGGGGATTGTTTGATCTGGAGGTAAAGGGGAAGTCAGATGTTTTGAAACGGGGGATTGTTTGATTTGGAGGTAAAGGGGAAGTCAGATGTTTTGAAACAGGGGATTGTTTACTGTCTGATCTGGAGGTAAAGGGGAGTCAGATGTTTTGAAACAGGGGGATTGTTTGATTTGGAGGTAAAGGGGAAGTCAGATGTTTTGAAACAGGGGATTGTTTACTGTCTGATCTGGAGGTAAAGGGGAAGTCAGATGTTTTGAAACAGGGGATTGTTTGATCTGGAGGTAAAGGGGAAGTCAGATGTTTTGAAACAGGGGAGTGTTTACTGTTTGATCTGGAGGTAAAGGGGAAGTCAGATGTTTTGAAACGGGATTGTTTACTGTCTGATCTGGAGGTAAAGGGGAAGTCAGATGTTTTGAAACGGGGGATTGTTTGATCTGGAGGTAAAGGGGAAGTCAGATGTTTTAAAACGGGATTGTTTACTGTATGATCTGGAGGTAAAGGGGAAGTCAGATGTTTTGAAACGGGGGGATTGTTTACTGTTTGATCTGGAGGTAAAGGGGAAGTCAGATGTTTTGAAACAGGGGATTGTTTACTGTTTGATCTGGAGGTAAAGGGGAAGTCAGATGTTTTGAAACAGGGGACTGTCTGATCTGGAGGTAAAGGGGAAGTCAGATGTTTTGAAACGGGGGATTGTTTACTGTTTGATCTGGAGGTAAAGGGGAAGTCAGATGTTTTGAAACAGGGGATTGTTTGATCTGGAGGTAAAGGGGAAGTCAGATGTTTTGAAACAGGGGAGTGTTTACTGTCTGATCTGGAGGTAAAGGGGAAGTCAGATGTTTTGAAACGGGGGAGTGTTTACTGTCTGATCTGGAGGTAAAGGGGAAGTCAGATGTTTTGAAACGGGGGGATTGTTTGATCTGGAGGTAAAGGGGAAGTCAGATGTTTTGAAACAGGGGAGTGTTTACTGTCTGATCTGGAGGTAAAGGGGAAGTCAGATGTTTTGAAACGGGGGAGTGTTTACTGTCTGATCTGGAGGTAAAGGGGAAGTCAGATGTTTTAAAACGGGGGATTGTTTACTGTTTGATCTGGAGGTAAAGGGGAAGTCAGATGTTTTGAAACAGGGGAGTGTTTACTGTCTGATCTGGAGGTAAAGGGGAAGTCAGATGTTTTGAAACGGGGGAGTGTTTACTGTTTGATCTGGAGGTAAAGGGGAAGTCAGATGTTTTGAAACAGGGGAGTGTTTACTGTCTGATCTGGAGGTAAAGGGGAAGTCAGATGTTTTGAAACGGGGGAGTGTTTACTGTTTGATCTGGAGGTAAAGGGGAAGTCAGATGTTTTGAAACAGGGGATTGTTTGATCTGGAGGTAAAGGGGAAGTCAGATGTGTGGACAGGAGAGCAGGTAAGAGCTGCGTTCATATTATGTGGGCCAAACAGGTGCTGTCAGATTACAGTATAATTTCTCTGACCATTTGGACCCATGTGAACAACACTAAATCATTTATCAGCCACCAGAGAGTCTGTTGTAAAGCCTTTATTATAGCAGAGACTAAACGGTCACATTCTTTCTTGATGCAATTTCCCGAAATGGAACGGTTTGGGTCTATTTCGGTTTGGGTCTATTACACTAATTATTCAATGGTCGCTTTATTTAATTTAGTGTTAGGCTTTCACATCATGAATGAGTCGTATACTGTGTGATGACATGAACCACTAAGTGATTGATACAGTAGCCTAGGTTACGGTATTAAAACTAAGCTCCACGGTGGTTCTATACTAAGTCTACTAATGATAATGACTTATTATAATGATGATTACTATAATAGTAATAACAATAAAAAGGAGGGTTATTGTGAATATATCCTTTCTGACATTTTGGAACAGTGTAAACAACACTAAATTAATATTAAAACTGAGAATAGAAAGGTTCAGAACTTTGGTGAAGCATCACAGTTAAGAACTATCTGGTAAATAGAAATCTAATATGGATGGTGTTGAGAGATGGGAGGGGTTGGATGGAGCTGAAGGGACTGGATGGTGTTGAGAGATGGGAGGGGTTGGATGGAGCTGAAGGGACTGGATGGTGTTGAGAGATTGGAGGGGTTGGATGGAGCTGAAGGGACTGGATGGTGTTGAGAGATGGGAGGGGTTGGATGGAGCTGAAGGGGGGACTGGATGGTGTTGAGAGATGGGTGGGGTTGGATGGAGCTGAAGGGACTGGATGGTGTTGAGAGATGGGAGGGGTTGGATGGAGCTGAAGGGACTGGATGGTGTTGAGAGATGGGAGGGGTTGGATGGAGCTGAAGGGGGGACTGGATGGTGTTAAGAGATGGGAGGGGTTGGATGGAGCTGAAGGGACTGGATGGTGTTAAGAGATGGGGTGGGGTTGGATGGAGCTGAAGGGACTGGATGGTGTTGAGAGATGGGAGGGGTTGGATGGAGCTGAAGGGGGGACTGGATGGTGTTGAGAGATGGGTGGGGTTGGATGGAGCTGAAGGGGGGACTGGATGGTGTTAAGAGATGGGAGGGGTTGGATGGAGCTGAAGGGGGGACTGGATGGTGTTAAGAGATGGGAGGGGTTGGATGGAGCTGAAGGGGGGACTGGATGGTGTTGAGAGATGGGAGGGGTTGGATGGAGCTGAAGGGACTGGATGGTGTTGAGAGATGGGTGGGGTTGGATGGAGCTGAAGGGGGGACTGGATGGTGTTGAGAGATGGGAGGGGTTGGATGGAGCTGAAGGGGGGACTGGATGGTGTTGAGAGATGGGTGGGGTTGGATGGAGCTGAAGGGGGGACTGGATGGTGTTGAGAGATGGGAGGGGTTGGATGGAGCTGAAGGGGGGACTGGATGGTGTTGAGAGATGGGTGGGGTTGGATGGAGCTGAAGGGGGGACTGGATGGTGTTGAGAGATGGGAGGGGTTGGATGGAGCTGAAGGGGGGACTGGATGGTGTTGAGAGATGGGTGGGGTTGGATGGAGCTGAAGGGACTGGATGGTGTTGAGAGATGGGAGGGGTTGGATGGAGTTGAAGGGACTGGATGGTGTTGAGAGATGGGAGGGGTTGGATGGAGTTGAAGGGACTGGATGGTGTTGAGAGATGGGGTGGGGTTGGATGGAGCTGAAGGGACTGGATGGTGTTGAGAGATGGGAGGGGTTGGATGGAGTTGAAGGGACTGGATGGTGTTGAGAGATGGGAGGGGTTGGATGGAGCTGAAGGGGGGACTGGATGGTGTTGAGAGATGGGAGGGGTTGGATGGAGCTGAAGGGGGGACTGGATGGTGTTGAGAGATGGGAGGGGTTGGATGGAGCTGAAGGGGGGACTGGATGGTGTTGAGGGGTTGGATGGAGCTGAAGGGACTGGATGGTGTTGAGGTGGGAGGGGTTGGATGGAGCTGAAGGGACTGGATGGTGTTGAGAGATGGGAGGGGTTGGATGGAGCTGAAGGGGGGGACTGGATGTTGTTGAGAGATGGGAGGGGTTGAATGGAGCTGAAGGGACTGGATGGTGTTAAGAGATGGGAGGGGTTGGATGGAGCTGAAGGGACTGGATGGTGTTGAGAGATGGGAGGGGTTGGATGGAGCTGAAGGGACTGGATGGTGTTGAGAGATTGGAGGGGTTGGATGGAGCTGAAGGGACTGGATGGTGTTGAGAGATGGGAGGGGTTGGATGGAGCTGAAGGGACTGGATGGTGTTGAGAGATGGGAGGGGTTGGATGGAGCTGAAGGGACTGGATGGTGTTGAGAGATGGGAGGGGTTGGATGGAGTTGAAGGGACTGGATGGTGTTGAGAGATGGGAGGGGTTGGATGGAGCTGAAGGGACTGGATGGTGTTGAGAGATGGGAGGGGTTGGATGGAGCTGAAGGGGGGACTGGATGGTGTTGAGAGATGGGAGGGGTTGGATGGAGCTGAAGGGGGGACTGGATGGTGTTGAGAGATGGGTGGGGTTGGATGGAGCTGAAGGGGGGACTGGATGGTGTTAAGAGATGGGAGGGGTTGGATGGAGCTGAAGGGGGGACTGGATGGTGTTAAGAGATGGGAGGGGTTGGATGGAGCTGAAGGGGGGACTGGATGGTGTTGAGAGATGGGTGGGGTTGGATGGAGCTGAAGGGACTGGATGGTGTTGAGAGATGGGAGGGGTTGGATGGAGCTGAAGGGACTGGATGGTGTTGAGAGATGGGAGGGGTTGGATGGAGCTGAAGGGACTGGATGGTGTTGAGAGATGGGAGGGGTTGAATGGAGCTGAAGGGACTGGATGGTGTTGAGAGATGGGGTGGGGTTGGATGGAGCTGAAGGGACTGGATGGTGTTGGGAGATGGGAGGGGTTGGATGGAGCTGAAGGGGGGACTGGATGGTGTTAAGAGATGGGAGGGGTTGGATGGAGCTGAAGGGGGGACTGGATGGTGTTGAGAGATGGGAGGGGTTGGATGGAGCTGAAGGGGGGACTGGATGGTGTTGAGAGATGGGAGGGGTTGGATGGAGCTGAAGACTGGGCCTGGATGGTGTTAAGACAACTAGAATCACAACAGGCAACAGTACCCTGTCTTATAACTGTAGATATCCTGATCAGATCTAGAATCACAACAGTAGCCTGTCTTATTTCTGTAGATATCCTGATCAGAACTAGAATCACAACAGTAGCCCGTCTTATTTCTGTAGATATCCTGATCAGAACTAGAATCACAACAGTAGCCCGTCTTATTTCTGTAGATATCCTGATCAGAACTAGAATCACAACAGGCAACAGTAGCCCGTCTTATTTCTGTAGATATCCTGATCAGAACTAGAATCACAACAGTAGCCTGTCTTATTTCTGTAGATATCCTGATCAGAACTAGAATCACAACAGTAGCCCGTCTTATTTCTGTAGATATCCTGATCAGAACTAGAATCACAACAGTAGCCTGTCTTATTTCTGTAGATATCCTGATCAGAACTAGAATCACAACAGTCAACAGTAGCCCGTCTTATTTCTGTAGATATCCTGATCACAACAGACAACAGTAGCCCGTCTTATTTCTGTAGATATCCTGATCACAACTAGAATCACAACAGTAGCCCGTCTTATTTCTGTAGATATCCTGATCAGAACTAGAATCACAACAGTAGCCTGTCTTCTGTAGATATCCTGATCAGAACTAGAATCACAACAGTAGCCCGTCTTATTTCTGTAGATATCCTGATCAGAACTAGAATCACAACAGTAGCCCGTCTTATTTCTGTAGATATCCTGATCAGAACTAGAATCACAACAGTAGCCTGTCTTATTTCTGTAGATATCCTGATCAGAACTAGAATCACAACAGTAGCCCGTCTTATTTCTGTAGATATCCTGATCAGAACTAGAATCACAACAGTAGCCTGTCTTATTTCTGTAGATATCCTGATCAGAACTAGAATCACAACAGTAGCCTGTCTTATTTCTGTAGATATCCTGATCAGAACTAGAATCACAACAGTAGCCTGTCTTATTTCTGTAGATATCCTGATCAGATCTAGAATCACAACAGTAGCCCGTCTTATTTCTGTAGATATCCTGATCAGAACTAGAATCACAACAGTAGCCCGTCTTATTTCTGTAGATATCCTGATCAGAAGTAGAATCACAACTAGAATCACAACAGTAGCCCGTCTTATTTCTGTAGATATCCTGATCAGAAGTAGAATCACAACTAGAATCACAACAGTAGCCCGTCTTATTTCTGTAGATATCCTGATCAGAACTAGAATCACAACAGTAGCCCGTCTTATTTCTGTAGATATCCTGATCAGAACTAGAATCACAACAGTAGCCCGTCTTATTTCTGTAGATATCCTGATCAGAACTAGAATCACAACAGTAGCCCGTCTTATTTCTGTAGATATCCTGATCAGAACTAGAATCACAACAGGCAACAGTAGCCCGTCTTATTTCTGTAGATATCCTGATCAGAACTAGAATCACAACAGTAGCCTGTCTTATTTCTGTAGATATCCTGATCAGATCTAGAATCACAACAGTAGCCCGTCTTATTTCTGTAGATATCCTGATCAGAACTAGAATCACAACAGTAGCCCGTCTTATTTCTGTAGATATCCTGATCAGAACTAGAATCACAACAGTCAACAGTAGCCCGTCTTATTTCTGTAGATATCCTGATCACAACAGACAACAGTAGCCCGTCTTATTTCTGTAGATATCCTGATCACAACTAGAATCACAACAGTAGCCCGTCTTATTTCTGTAGATATCCTGATCAGAACTAGAATCACAACAGTAGCCTGTCTTCTGTAGATATCCTGATCAGAACTAGAATCACAACAGTAGCCTGTCTTCTGTAGATATCCTGATCAGAACTAGAATCACAACAGTAGCCCGTCTTATTTCTGTAGATATCCTGATCAGAACTAGAATCACAACAGTAGCCCGTCTTATTTCTGTAGATATCCTGATCAGATCTAGAATCACAACAGTAGCCTGTCTTCTGTAGATATCCTGATCAGAACTAGAATCACAACAGTAGCCCGTCTTATTTCTGTAGATATCCTGATCAGATCTAGAATCACAACAGTAGCCTGTCTTCTGTAGATATCCTGATCAGAACTAGAATCACAACAGTAGCCCGTCTTATTTCTGTAGATATCCTGATCAGAACTAGAATCACAACAGTAGCCCGTCTTATTTCTGTAGATATCCTGATCAGAACTAGAATCACAACAGTAGCCCGTCTTATTTCTGTAGATATCCTGATCAGAACTAGAATCACAACAGTAGCCCGTCTTATTTCTGTAGATATCCTGATCAGAACTAGAATCACAACAGTAGCCTGTCTTATAACTGTAGATATCCTGATCAGATCTAGAATCACAACAGTAGCCCGTCTTATTTCTGTAGATATCCTGATCAGAACTAGAATCACAACAGTAGCCCGTCTTATTTCTGTAGATATCCTGATCAGAACTAGAATCACAACAGGCAACAGTAGCCCGTCTTATTTCTGTAGATATCCTGATCAGAACTAGAATCACAACAGTAGCCCGTCTTATTTCTGTAGATATCCTGATCAGAACTAGAATCACAACAGTAGCCTGTCTTATAACTGTAGATATCCTGATCAGATCTAGAATCACAACAGTAGCCCGTCTTATTTCTGTAGATATCCTGATCAGAACTAGAATCACAACAGTAGCCCGTCTTATTTCTGTAGATATCCTGATCAGATCTAGAATCACAACAGGCAACAGTAGCCCGTCTTATTTCTGTAGATATCCTGATCAGAACTAGAATCACAACAGTAGCCCGTCTTATTTCTGTAGATATCCTGATCAGAACTAGAATCACAACAGTAGCCTGTCTTATAACTGTAGATATCCTGATCAGATCTAGAATCACAACAGTAGCCCGTCTTATTTCTGTAGATATCCTGATCAGAACTAGAATCACAACAGTAGCCCGTCTTATTTCTGTAGATATCCTGATCAGAACTAGAATCACAACAGGCAACAGTAGCCCGTCTTATTTCTGTAGATATCCTGATCAGAACTAGAATCACAACAGTAGCCTGTCTTATTTCTGTAGATATCCTGATCAGAACTAGAATCACAACAGTAGCCCGTCTTATTTCTGTAGATATCCTGATCAGAACTAGAATCACAACAGTAGCCTGTCTTATTTCTGTAGATATCCTGATCAGAACTAGAATCACAACAGTAGCCCGTCTTATTTCTGTAGATATCCTGATCAGAACTAGAATCACAACAGTAGCCTGTCTTATTTCTGTAGATATCCTGATCAGAACTAGAATCACAACAGTAGCCCGTCTTATTTCTGTAGATATCCTGATCAGAACTAGAATCACAACAGGCAACAGTAGCCCGTCTTATTTCTGTAGATATCCTGATCAGAACTAGAATCACAACAGTAGCCCGTCTTATTTCTGTAGATATCCTGATCAGAACTAGAATCACAACAGTCTTTGAACAACGGGTTCAAAGATGTCACAGTTACAGGTCATATGAGGGAATTAGTCTGTTGAAATATATAATCTATGGATTTGACATGACTGGGAATACTGATATGCATCTGTTGGTCACAGATACCTTAAAGAAATGGGCTTCACGGTGCATTGTGTGTCTTCTGTGTGTGTGTTCAAGTTTTATTAAATCTGTGTTTTACTTTTCCTTCTATCGCCAAGGTAACCAGGCTGACGAGAGTCGCATGGCGTTGCTAGGCAAGCTGGTCTCCATGGCGATCGCTGTGGGCAGGGTCCCCATCCTGGAGTGTGCTGCTACCTGGTTACAGGTTAGAACACACACACCTTCACCTTTGGACAGGACAGGTCTATGGAGTGATTTAGGTATAGGTTATCAATAACACACCTTCACCGTGGACAGGACAGGTCTATGGAGTGATTTAGGTATAGGTTATCAATAACACACCTTCACCGTGGACAGGACAGGTCTATGGAGTGATTTAGGTATAGCTTATCAATAACACACCTTCACCGTGGACAGGACAGGTCTATGGAGTGATTTAGGTATAGGTTATCAATAACACACCTTCACCGTGGACAGGACAGGTCTATGGAGTGATTTAGGTATAGGTTATCAATAACACACCTTCACCGTGGACAGGACAGGTCTATGGAGTGATTTAGGTTATCAATAACACACCTTCACCGTGGACAGGACAGGTCTATGGAGTGATTTAGGTATAGGTTATCAATAACACACCTTCACCGTGGACAGGACAGGTCTATGGAGTGATTTAGGTATAGGTTATCAATAACACACCTTCACCGTGGACAGGACAGGTCTATGGAGTGATTTAGGTTATCAATAACACACCTTCACCGTGGACAGGACAGGTCTATGTAGTGATTTAGGTATAGGTTATCAATAACACACCTTCACCGTGGACAGGACAGGTCTATGGAGTGATTTAGGTTATCAATAACACACCTTCACCGTGGACAGGACAGGTCTATGGAGTGATTTAGGTTATCAATAACACACCTTCACCGTGGACAGGACAGGTCTATGGAGTGATTTAGATTATCAATAACACACCTTCACCGTGGACAGGACAGGTCTATGTAGTGGTTTAGGTTATCAATAACACACCTTCACCGTGGACAGGACAGGTCTATGTAGTGATTTAGGTATAGGTTATCAATAACACACCTTCACCGTGGACAGGACAGGTCTATGTAGTGATTTAGGTATAGGTTATCAATAACACACCTTCACCGTGGACAGGACAGGTCTATGTAGTGATTTAGGTATAGGTTATCAATAACACACCTTCACCGTGGACAGGACAGGTCTATGGAGTGATTTAGGTATAGGTTATCAATAACACACCTTCACCGTGGACAGGACAGGTCTATGGAGTGATTTAGGTATAGGTTATCAATAACACACCTTCACCGTGGACAGGACAGGTCTATGGAGTGATTTAGGTTATCAATAACACACCTTCACCGTGGACAGGACAGGTCTATGGAGTGATTTAGGTTATCAATAACACACCTTCACCGTGGACAGGACAGGTCTATGGAGTGATTTAGGTATAGGTTATCAATAACACACCTTCACCATGGACAGGACAGGTCTATGTAGTGATTTAGGTTATCAATAACACACCTTCACCGTGGACAGGACAGGTCTATGGAGTGATTTAGGTTATCAATAACACACCTTCACCGTGGACAGGACAGGTCTATGGAGTGATTTAGGTTATCAATAAAACACCTTCACCGTGGACAGGTCTATGGAGTGATTTAGGTTATCAATAACACACCTTCGCCGTGGACAGGACAGGTCTATGGAGTGATTTAGGTTATCAATAACACACCTTCACCGTGGACAGGACAGGTCTATGGAGTGGTTTAGGTATAGGTTATCAATAACACACCTTCACCGTGGACAGGACAGGTCTATGTAGTGATTTAGGTATAGGTTATCAATAACACACCTTCACCGTGGACAGGACAGGTCTATGGAGTGATTTAGGTTATCAATAACACACCTTCACCGTGGACAGGACAGGTCTATGGAGTGATTTAGGTATAGGTTATCAATAACACACCTTCACCGTGGACAGGACAGGTCTATGTAGTGATTTAGGTATAGGTTATCAATAACACACCTTCACCGTGGACAGGACAGGTCTATGGAGTGATTTAGGTTATCAATAACACACCTTCACCGTGGACAGGACAGGTCTATGGAGTGATTTAGGTATAGGTTATCAATAACACACCTTCACCGTGGACAGGACAGGTCTATGTAGTGATTTAGGTTATCAATAACACACCTTCACCGTGGACAGGACAGGTCTATGGAGTGATTTAGCTTATCAATAACACACCTTCACCGTGGACAGGACAGGTCTATGGAGTGATTTAGGTATAGGTTATCAATAACACACCTTCACCGTGGACAGGACAGGTCTATGGAGTGATTTAGGTATAGGTTATCAATAACACACCTTCACCGTGGACAGGACAGGTCTATGGAGTGATTTAGATTATCAATAACACACCTTCACCGTGGACAGGACAGGTCTATGTAGTGATTTAGGTATAGGTTATCAATAACACACCTTCACCGTGGACAGGACAGGTCTATGTAGTGATTTAGGTATAGGTTATCAATAACACACCTTCACCGTGGACAGGACAGGTCTATGGAGTGATTTAGGTTATCAATAACACACCTTCACCGTGGACAGGACAGGTCTATGGAGTGATTTAGGTATAGGTTATCAATAACACACCTTCACCGTGGACAGGACAGGTCTATGTAGTGATTTAGGTTATCAATAACACACCTTCACCGTGGACAGGACAGGTCTATGGAGTGATTTAGGTAGAGGTTATCAATAACACACCTTCACCGTGGACAGGACAGGTCTATGGAGTGATTTAGATTATCAATAACACACCTTCACCGTGGACAGGACAAGTCTATGGAGTGATTTAGGTAGAGGTTATCAATAACACACCTTCACCGTGGACAGGACAGGTCTATGGAGTGATTTAGATTATCAATAACACACCTTCACCGTGGACAGGACAGGTCTATGGGGTGATTTAGATTATCAATAACACACCTTCACCGTGGACAGGACAGGTCTATGGAGTGATTTAGGTTATCAATAACACACCTTCACCGTGGACAGGACAGGTCTATGGAGTGATTTAGGTTATCAATAACACACCTTCACCGTGGACAGGACAGGTCTATGGAGTGATTTAGATTATCAATAACACACCTTCACCGTGGACAGGACAGGTCTATGTAGTGATTTAGGTTATCAATAACACACCTTCACCGTGGACAGGACAGGTCTATGGAGTGATTTAGGTATAGGTTATCAATAACACACCTTCACCGTGGACAGGACAGGTCTATGGAGTGATTTAGGTATAGGTTATCAATAACACACCTTCACCGTGGACAGGACAGGTCTATGGAGTGATTTAGGTTATCAATAACACACCTTCACCGTGGACAGGACAGGTCTATGGAGTGATTTAGGTATAGGTTATCAATAACACACCTTCACCGTGGACAGGACAGGTCTATGGAGTGATTTAGGTATAGGTTATCAATAACACACCTTCACCGTGGACAGGACAGGTCTATGGAGTGATTTAGGTTATCAATAACACACCTTCACCGTGGACAGGACAGGTCTATGGAGTGATTTAGGTTATCAATAACACACCTTCACCGTGGACAGGACAGGTCTATGTAGTGATTTAGGTTATCAATAACACACCTTCACCGTGGACAGGACAGGTCTATGGAGTGATTTAGATTATCAATAACACACCTTCACCGTGGACAGGACAGGTCTATGTAGTGATTTAGGTATAGGTTATCAATAACACACCTTCACCGTGGACAGGACAGGTCTATGGAGTGATTTAGGTTATCAATAACACACCTTCACCGTGGACAGGACAGGTCTATGGAGTGATTTAGGTTATCAATAACACACCTTCACCGTGGACAGGACAGGTCTATGGAGTGATTTAGGTTATCAATAACACACCTTCACCGTGGACAGGACAGGTCTATGGAGTGATTTAGGTATAGGTTATCAATAACACACCTTCACCGTGGACAGGACAGGTCTATGGAGTGATTTAGGTTATCAATAACACACCTTCACCGTGGACAGGACAGGTCTATGGAGTGATTTAGGTTATCAATAACACACCTTCACCGTGGACAGGACAGGTCTATGGAGTGATTTAGGTATAGGTTATCAATAACACACCTTCACCATGGACAGGACAGGTCTATGTAGTGATTTAGGTTATCAATAACACACCTTCACCGTGGACAGGACAGGTCTATGTAGTGATTTAGGTATAGGTTATCAATAACACACCTTCACCGTGGACAGGACAGGTCTATGTAGTGATTTAGGTTATCAATAACACACCTTCGCCGTGGACAGGACAGGTCTATGGAGTGATTTAGGTTATCAATAACACACCTTCGCCGTGGACAGGACAGGTCTATGGAGTGGTTTAGGTATAGGTTATCAATAACACACCTTCACCGTGGACAGGACAGGTCTATGTAGTGATTTAGGTATAGGTTATCAATAACACACCTTCACCGTGGACAGGACAGGTCTATGGAGTGATTTAGGTTATCAATAACACACCTTCACCGTGGACAGGACAGGTCTATGGAGTGATTTAGGTATAGGTTATCAATAACACACCTTCACCGTGGACAGGACAGGTCTATGGAGTGATTTAGGTATAGGTTATCAATAACACACCTTCACCGTGGACAGGACAGGTCTATGGAGTGATTTAGATTATCAATAACACACCTTCACCGTGGACAGGACAGGTCTATGTAGTGATTTAGGTATAGGTTATCAATAACACACCTTCACCGTGGACAGGACAGGTCTATGTAGTGATTTAGGTTATCAATAACACACCTTCACCGTGGACAGGACAGGTCTATGGAGTGATTTAGGTAGAGGTTATCAATAACACACCTTCACCGTGGACAGGACAGGTCTATGGAGTGATTTAGATTATCAATAACACACCTTCACCGTGGACAGGACAAGTCTATGGAGTGATTTAGGTAGAGGTTATCAATAACACACCTTCACCGTGGACAGGACAGGTCTATGGAGTGATTTAGATTATCAATAACACACCTTCACCGTGGACAGGACAGGTCTATGGGGTGATTTAGATTATCAATAACACACCTTCACCGTGGACAGGACAGGTCTATGGAGTGATTTAGGTTATCAATAACACACCTTCACCGTGGACAGGACAGGTCTATGGAGTGATTTAGGTTATCAATAACACACCTTCACCGTGGACAGGACAGGTCTATGGAGTGATTTAGATTATCAATAACACACCTTCACCGTGGACAGGACAGGTCTATGTAGTGATTTAGGTTATCAATAACACACCTTCACCGTGGACAGGACAGGTCTATGGAGTGATTTAGGTATAGGTTATCAATAACACACCTTCACCGTGGACAGGACAGGTCTATGGAGTGATTTAGGTATAGGTTATCAATAACACACCTTCACCGTGGACAGGACAGGTCTATGTAGTGATTTAGGTTATCAATAACACACCTTCACCGTGGACAGGACAGGTCTATGTAGTGATTTAGGTATAGGTTATCAATAACACACCTTCACCGTGGACAGGACAGGTCTATGTAGTGATTTAGGTATAGGTTATCAATAACACACCTTCACCGTGGACAGGACAGGTCTATGGAGTGATTTAGGTTATCAATAACACACCTTCACCGTAGACAGGACAGGTCTATGGAGTGATTTAGGTTATCAATAACACACCTTCACCGTGGACAGGACAGGTCTATGTAGTGATTTAGGTTATCAATAACACACCTTCACTGTGGACAGGACAGGTCTATGTAGTGATTTAGGTATAGGTTATCAATAACACACCTTCACCGTGGACAGGACAGGTCTATGGGGTGATTTAGGTTATCAATAACACACCTTCACCGTGGACAGGACAGGTCTATGGAGTGATTTAGGTTATCAATAACACACCTTCACCGTGGACAGGACAGGTCTATGGAGTGATTTAGGTATAGGTTATCAATAACACACCTTCACCGTGGACAGGACAGGTCTATGTAGTGATTTAGGTAGAGGTTATCAATAACACACCTTCACCGTGGACAGGACAGGTCTATGGAGTGATTTAGGTATAGGTTATCAATAACACACCTTCACCGTGGACAGGACAGGTCTATGGGGTGATTTAGATTATCAATAACACACCTTCACCGTGGACAGGACAGGTCTATGTAGTGATTTAGGTTATCAATAACACACCTTCACCGTGGACAGGACAGGTCTATGGGGTGATTTAGATTATCAATAACACACCTTCACCGTGGACAGGACAGGTCTATGTAGTGATTTAGGTATAGGTTATCAATAACACACCTTCACCGTGGACAGGACAGGTCTATGTAGTGATTTAGGTTATCAATAACACACCTTCACCGTGGACAGGACAGGTCTATGGGGTGATTTAGATTATCAATAACACACCTTCACCGTGGACAGGACAGGTCTATGTAGTGATTTAGGTAGAGGTTATCAATAACACACCTTCACCGTGGACAGGACAGGTCTATGGAGTGATTTAGGTATAGGTTATCAATAACACACCTTCACCGTGGACAGGACAGGTCTATGTAGTGATTTAGGTATAGGTTATCAATAACACACCTTCACCGTGGACAGGACAGGTCTATGTAGTGATTTAGGTATAGGTTATCAATAACACACCTTCACCGTGGACAGGACAGGTCTATGGAGTGATTTAGGTTATCAATAACACACCTTCACCGTGGACAGGACAGGTCTATGGAGTGATTTAGGTATAGGTTATCAATAACACACCTTCACTGTGGACAGGACAGGTCTATGGATTGATTTAGGTATAGGTTATCAATAACACACCTTCACCGTGGACAGGACAGGTCTATGGAGTGATTTAGATATAGGTTATCAATAACACACCTTCACCGTGGACAGGACAGGTCTATGGGGTGATTTAGGTATAGGTTATCAATAACACACCTTCACCGTGGACAGGACAGGTCTATGTAGTGATTTAGGTTATCAATAACACACCTTCACCGTGGACAGGACAGGTCTATGGAGTGATTTAGGTTATCAATAACACACCTTCACCGTGGACAGGACAGGTCTATGTAGTGATTTAGGTAAAGGTTATCAATAACACACCTTCACCGTGGACAGGACAGGTCTATGTAGTGATTTAGGTATAGGTTATCAATAACACACCTTCACCGTGGACAGGACAGGTCTATGTAGTGATTTAGGTTATCAATAACACACCTTCACCGTGGACAGGACAGGTCTATGGAGTGATTTAGGTATAGGTTATCAATAACACATCTTCACCGTGGACAGGACAGGTCTATGTAGTGATTTAGGTATAGGTTATCAATAACACATCTTCACCGTGGACAGGACAGGTCTATGGAGTGATTTAGGTATAGGTTATCAATAACACACCTTCACCGTGGACAGGACAGGTCTATGTAGTGATTTAGGTTATCAATAACACACCTCCACCGTGGACAGGACAGGTCTATGGAGTGATTTAGGTATAGGTTATCAATAACACACCTTCACCGTGGACAGGACAGGTCTATGTAGTGATTTAGGTAGAGGTTATCAATAACACACCTTCACCGTGGACAGGACAGGTCTATGTAGTGATTTAGGTTATCAATAACACACCTTCACCGTGGACAGGACAGGTCTATGGAGTGATTTAGGTATAGGTTATCAATAACACACCTTCACCGTGGACAGGACAGGTCTATGTAGTGATTTAGGTTATCAATAACACACCTTCACCGTGGACAGGACAGGTCTATGGAGTGATTTAGGTTATCAATAACACACCTTCACCGTGGACAGGACAGGTCTATGGAGTGATTTAGGTAGAGGTTATCAATAACACACCTTCACCGTGGACAGGACAGGTCTATGTAGTGATTTAGGTATAGGTTATCAATAACACACCTTCACCGTGGACAGGACAGGTCTATGTAGTGATTTAGGTTATCAATAACACACCTTCACCGTGGACAGGACAGGTCTATGGAGTGATTTAGGTATAGGTTATCAATAACACACCTTCACCGTGGACAGGACAGGTCTATGGGGTGATTTAGGTTATCAATAACACACCTTCACCGTGGACAGGACAGGTCTATGGGGTGATTTAGGTTATCAATAACACACCTTCACCGTGGACAGGACAGGTCTATGGAGTGATTTAGGTATAGGTTATCAATAACACACCTTCACCGTGGACAGGACAGGTCTATGGAGTGATTTAGGTTATCAATAACACACCTTCACCGTGGACAGGACAGGTCTATGTAGTGATTTAGGTATAGGTTATCAATAACACACCTTCACCGTGGACAGGACAGGTCTATGGAGTGATTTAGGTATAGGTTATCAATAACACACCTTCACCGTGGACAGGACAGGTCTATGGAGTGATTTAGGTTATCAATAACACACCTTCACCGTGGACAGGACAGGTCTATGTAGTGATTTAGGTTATCAATAACACACCTTCACCGTGGACAGGACAGGTCTATGGAGTGATTTAGGTATAGGTTATCAATAACACACCTTCACCGTGGACAGGACAGGTCTATGGAGTGATTTAGGTTATCAATAACACACCTTCACCGTGGACAGGACAGGTCTATGTAGTGATTTAGGTTATCAATAACACACCTTCACCGTGGACAGGACAGGTCTATGTAGTGATTTAGGTTATCAATAACACACCTTCACCGTGGACAGGACAGGTCTATGTAGTGATTTAGGTATAGGTTATCAATAACACACCTTCACCGTGGACAGGACAGGTCTATGGAGTGATTTAGGTATAGGTTATCAATAACACACCTTCACCGTGGACAGGACAGGTCTATGGAGTGATTTAGGTTATCAATAACACACCTTCACCGTGGACAGGACAGGTCTATGGAGTGATTTAGGTTATCAATAACACACCTTCACCGTGGACAGGACAGGTCTATGTAGTGATTTAGGTATAGGTTATCAATAACACACCTTCACCGTGGACAGGACAGGTCTATGTAGTGATTTAGGTATAGGTTATCAATAACACACCTTCACCGTGGACAGGACAGGTCTATGGAGTGATTTAGATTATCAATAACACACCTTCACCGTGGACAGGACAGGTCTATGTAGTGATTTAGGTATAGGTTATCAATAACACACCTTCACCGTGGACAGGACAGGTCTATGGGGTGATTTAGGTATAGGTTATCAATAACACACCTTCACCGTGGACAGGACAGGTCTATGGAGTGATTTAGGTTATCAATAACACACCTTCACCGTGGACAGGACAGGTCTATGGAGTGATTTAGGTAGAGGTTATCAATAACACACCTTCACCGTGGACAGGACAGGTCTATGGAGTGATTTAGGTTATCAATAACACACCTTCACCGTGGACAGGACAGGTCTATGTAGTGATTTAGGTATAGGTTATCAATAACACACCTTCACTTACCGAGGACAGGTCAGGTCTATGGGGTGATTTAGGTTATCAATAACACACCTTCACCGTGGACAGGACAGGTCTATGGAGTGATTTAGGTTATCAATAACACACCTTCACCGTGGACAGGACAGGTCTATGGAGTGATTTAGGTTATCAATAACACACCTTCACCGTGGACAGGACAGGTCTATGGAGTGATATAGGTTATCAATAACACACCTTCACCGTGGACAGGACAGGTCTATGTAGTGATTTAGGTAGAGGTTATCAATAACACACCTTCACCGTGGACAGGACAGGTCTATGTAGTGATTTAGGTATAGGTTATCAATAACACACCTTCACCGTGGACAGGACAGGTCTATGTAGTGATTTAGGTTATCAATAACACACCTTCACCGTGGACAGGACAGGTCTATGGAGTGATTTAGGTATAGGTTATCAATAACACACCTTCACCGTGGACAGGACAGGTCTATGGAGTGATTTAGGTATAGATTATCAATAACACACCTTCACCGTGGACAGGACAGGTCTATGTAGTGATTTAGGTTATCAATAACACACCTTCACCGTGGACAGGACAGGTCTATGGAGTGATTTAGGTATAGGTTATCAATAACACACCTTCACCGTGGACAGGACAGGTCTATGTAGTGATTTAGGTTATCAATAACACACCTTCACCGTGGACAGGACAGGTCTATGGAGTGATTTAGGTTATCAATAACACACCTTCACCGTGGACAGGACAGGTCTATGGAGTGATTTAGGTAGAGGTTATCAATAACACACCTTCACCGTGGACAGGACAGGTCTATGTAGTGATTTAGGTATAGGTTATCAATAACACACCTTCACCGTGGACAGGACAGGTCTATGTAGTGATTTAGGTTATCAATAACACACCTTCACCGTGGACAGGACAGGTCTATGGAGTGATTTAGGTATAGGTTATCAATAACACACCTTCACCGTGGACAGGACAGGTCTATGGGGTGATTTAGGTTATCAATAACACACCTTCACCGTGGACAGGACAGGTCTATGGGGTGATTTAGGTTATCAATAACACACCTTCACCGTGGACAGGACAGGTCTATGGAGTGATTTAGGTATAGGTTATCAATAACACACCTTCACCGTGGACAGGACAGGTCTATGTAGTGATTTAGGTTATCAATAACACACCTTCACCGTGGACAGGACAGGTCTATGGAGTGATTTAGGTTATCAATAACACACCTTCACCGTGGACAGGACAGGTCTATGTAGTGATTTAGGTATAGGTTATCAATAACACACCTTCACCGTGGACAGGACAGGTCTATGGAGTGATTTAGGTATAGGTTATCAATAACACACCTTCACCGTGGACAGGACAGGTCTATGGAGTGATTTAGGTTATCAATAACACACCTTCACCGTGGACAGGACAGGTCTATGTAGTGATTTAGGTTATCAATAACACACCTTCACCGTGGACAGGACAGGTCTATGTAGTGATTTAGGTTATCAATAACACACCTTCACCGTGGACAGGACAGGTCTATGTAGTGATTTAGGTATAGGTTATCAATAACACACCTTCACCGTGGACAGGACAGGTCTATGGAGTGATTTAGGTATAGGTTATCAATAACACACCTTCACCGTGGACAGGACAGGTCTATGGAGTGATTTAGGTTATCAATAACACACCTTCACCGTGGACAGGACAGGTCTATGGAGTGATTTAGGTTATCAATAACACACCTTCACCGTGGACAGGACAGGTCTATGTAGTGATTTAGGTATAGGTTATCAATAACACACCTTCACCGTGGACAGGACAGGTCTATGTAGTGATTTAGGTATAGGTTATCAATAACACACCTTCACCGTGGACAGGACAGGTCTATGGAGTGATTTAGATTATCAATAACACACCTTCACCGTGGACAGGACAGGTCTATGTAGTGATTTAGGTATAGGTTATCAATAACACACCTTCACCGTGGACAGGACAGGTCTATGGGGTGATTTAGGTATAGGTTATCAATAACACACCTTCACCGTGGACAGGACAGGTCTATGGAGTGATTTAGGTTATCAATAACACACCTTCACCGTGGACAGGACAGGTCTATGGAGTGATTTAGGTAGAGGTTATCAATAACACACCTTCACCGTGGACAGGACAGGTCTATGGAGTGATTTAGGTTATCAATAACACACCTTCACCGTGGACAGGACAGGTCTATGTAGTGATTTAGGTATAGGTTATCAATAACACACCTTCACTTACCGAGGACAGGTCAGGTCTATGGGGTGATTTAGGTTATCAATAACACACCTTCACCGTGGACAGGACAGGTCTATGGAGTGATTTAGGTTATCAATAACACACCTTCACCGTGGACAGGACAGGTCTATGGAGTGATTTAGGTTATCAATAACACACCTTCACCGTGGACAGGACAGGTCTATGGAGTGATATAGGTTATCAATAACACACCTTCACCGTGGACAGGACAGGTCTATGTAGTGATTTAGGTAGAGGTTATCAATAACACACCTTCACCGTGGACAGGACAGGTCTATGGAGTGATTTAGGTATAGGTTATCAATAACACACCTTCACCGTGGACAGGACAGGTCTATGTAGTGATTTAGGTTATCAATAACACACCTTCACCGTGGACAGGACAGGTCTATGTAGTGATTTAGGTATAGGTTATCAATAACACACCTTCACCGTGGACAGGACAGGTCTATGGAGTGATTTAGGTATAGGTTATCAATAACACACCTTCACCGTGGACAGGACAGGTCTATGGAGTGATTTAGGTTATCAATAACACACCTTCACCGTGGACAGGACAGGTCTATGGAGTGATTTAGGTTATCAATAACACACCTTCACCGTGGACAGGACAGGTCTATGGAGTGATTTAGGTTATCAATAACACACCTTCACCGTGGACAGGACAGGTCTATGGAGTGATTTAGGTTATCAATAACACACCTTCACCGTGGACAGGACAGGTCTATGGGGTGATTTAGATATAGGTTATCAATAACACACCTTCACCGTGGACAGGACAGGTCTATGTAGTGATTTAGGTTATCAATAACACACCTTCACCGTGGACAGGACAGGTCTATGGAGTGATTTAGGTTATCAATAACACACCTTCACCGTGGACAGGACAGGTCTATGTAGTGATTTAGGTATAGGTTATCAATAACACACCTTCACCGTGGACAGGACAGGTCTATGGAGTGATTTAGGTTATCAATAACACACCTTCACCGTGGACAGGACAGGTCTATGGAGTGGTTTAGGTATAGGTTATCAATAACACACCTTCACCGTGGACAGGACAGGTCTATGGGGTGATTTAGATATAGGTTATCAATAACACACCTTCACCGTGGACAGGACAGGTCTATGTAGTGGTTTAGGTATAGGTTATCAATAACACACCTTCACCGTGGACAGGACAGGTCTATGGGGTGATTTAGATATAGGTTATCAATAACACACCTTCACCGTGGACAGGACAGGTCTATGGGGTGATTTAGATATAGGTTATCAATAACACATTAAAATAACTACATTATGATGTCTTTAACACCTATATCGAATAAAATCTGAGCCGGATATATCTAAGGCCTATAACGAGAGCTTTCCAGAACGCCATCCTGAGGTCTGTCTTGCGTCATGGCGAATGTTGAAAAGAGTGTACCCCACGTTCCAAAACCCTTTATATGGCCTCAGATCTGCCTAGCAACTCCATTCCAATTCTCACTGCTTGCTGACATCTATGGGAAGGCGTATGCAGTGCATGTCGACCAGTAGAAGACATGCAAATTAATCAACTGACCCTAGAACAGACTGCCTGATTTCAGATTTCTCACTTCCTGACAGGAAGTTTGCTCCAACTTGAGTTCTGTTTTACTCACAGATATAATTCAAACTGTTTTAGAAACTAGAGAGTGTTTTCTATCCAATAGTAATAATAATATGCATATTGTACGAGCAAGAATTGAGTATGAGGCAGTTTAATTTGGGAACGACATTTTTACAAAGTGAAAACAGCACCCCCTATTGAGAAAAGGTTAATAGACCAATAAGAAAGAGCTTTCCCAACCTCTCGGCCAATAACGACTAGTTTTCTGTTTTCACTTCCCCACTCAGACCACTCCCAGACAGTCCTCGCTAAATTCTAGCATGAGAAGTTGCTCTTTGCTAAGAAGCTATTTTTATTTCTTTTTGACCATTTTAATGTAAAACAATCACATTGAGGTACTTAATTGTTACCCAGTAATGAATTGATATTGTGTGTTCCAGCGGACCCATCCTGTCTACTGTAGAAGACTAGCCAGAGTGCTAGTGGATGACTATTGTTCACTACTTCCTGGTTCAATGGTTCCAACCCTCATCAACCTCAGTTGTTCCTGTCCTCCGTTCTGCTGCCAGTTCATCACTGCTGTTACCACCCTGTATGACCTCTCTACAGGTACACACACTGCTGTTACTTCGCCACCATGGCCTTTTTATATTTTTATTTATATATATATTTTGTTTTCCTTCACCTCCCTTATCTCACCTCACTTGCTCACATTGTATATAGACTTATTTTTCACTGTATTATTGACTGTATGTTTGTTCTACTCCGTGTGTAACTATGTGTTGTATGTGTCGAACTGCTTTGCTTTATCTTGGCCAGGTCGCAATTGTAAATGAGAACGTGTTCTCAATTTGCCTACCTGGTTAAATAAAGGTGAAATAAATAAATAAATAAAGGTAAACATCTCTAAATACCTCTTGGTGTGTATAGAGGAGTTGACTCCTCCTGTACAGCTGTTACTATGTCAGGTAAACATCTCTAAATACCTCTTGGTGTGTATAGAGGAGTTGACTCCTCCTGTAGAGCTGTTACTATGTCAGGTAAACATCTCTAAATACCTCTTGGTGTGTATAGAGGAGTTGACTCCTCCTGTAGAGCTGTTACTATGTCAGGTAAACATCTCTAAATACCTCTTGGTGTGTGTTTGGTGTGTATAGAGGAGTTGGCTCCTCCTGTAGAGCTGTTACTATGTCAGGTAAACATCTCTAAATACCTCTTGGTGTGTATAGAGGAGTTGACTCCTCCTGTAGAGCTGTTACTATGTCAGGTAAACATCTCTAAATACCTCTTGGTGTGTATAGAGGAGTTGACTCCTCCTGTAGAGCTGTTACTATGTCAGGTAAACATCTCTAAATACCTTTTGGTGTGTATAGAGGAGTTGACTCCTCCTGTAGAGCTGTTACTATGTCAGGTAAACATCTCTAAATACCTCTTGGTGTGTATAGAGGAGTTGACTCCCCCTGTAGAGCTGTTACTATGTCAGGTAAACATCTCTAAATACCTCTTGGTGTGTATAGAGGAGTTGACTCCTCCTGTAGAGCTGTTACTATGTCAGGTAAACATCTCTAAATACCTCTTGGTGTGTATAGAGGAGTTGACTCCCCCTGTAGAGCTGTTACTATGTCAGGTAAACATCTCTAAATACCTCTTGGTGTGTATAGAGGAGTTGACTCCTCCTGTACAGCTGTTTCTATGTCAGGTAAACATCTCTAAATACCTCTTGGTGTGTATAGAGGAGTTGACTCCCCCTGTAGAGCTGTTACTATGTCAGGTAAACATCTCTAAATACCTCTTGGTGTGTATAGAGGAGTTGACTCCTCCTGTAGAGCTGTTACTATGTCAGGTAAACATCTCTAAATACCTCTTGGTGTGTATAGAGGAGTTGACTCCTCCTGTAGAGCTGTTACTATGTCAGGTAAACATCTCTAAATACCTCTTGGTGTGTATAGAGGAGTTGACTCCTCCTGTAGAGCTGTTACTATGTCAGGTAAACATCTCTAAATACCTCTTGGTGTGTATAGAGGAGTTGACTCCTCCTGTACAGCTGTTACTATGTCAGGTAAACATCTCTAAATACCTCTTGGTGTGTATAGAGGAGTTGACTCCTCCTGTAGAGCTGTTACTATGTCAGGTAAACATCTCTAAATACCTCTTGGTGTGTATAGAGGAGTTGACTCCTCCTGTACAGCTGTTACTATGTCAGGTAAACATCTCTAAATACCTCTTGGTGTGTATAGAGGAGTTGACTCCCCCTGTAGAGCTGTTACTATGTCAGGTAAACATCTCTAAATACCTCTTGGTGTGTATAGAGGAGTTGACTCCTCCTGTACAGCTGTTTCTATGTCAGGTAAACATCTCTAAATACCTCTTGGTGTGTGTTTGGTGTGTATAGAGGAGTTGACTCCCCCTGTACAGCTGTTACTATGTCAGGTAAACATCTCTAAATACCTCTTGGTGTGTATAGAGGAGTTGACTCCTCCTGTAGAGCTGTTACTATGTCAGGTAAACATCTCTAAATACCTCTTGGTGTGTATAGAGGAGTTGACTCCCCCTGTACAGCTGTTACTATGTCAGGTAAACATCTCTAAATACCTCTTGGTGTGTATAGAGGAGTTGACTCCTCCTGTAGAGCTGTTACTATGTCAGGTAAACATCTCTAAATACCTCTTGGTGTGTATAGAGGAGTTGACTCCTCCTCCTGTAGAGCTGTTACTATGTCAGGTAAACATCTCTAAATACCTCTTGGTGTGTATAGAGGAGTTGACTCCTCCTGTAGAGCTGTTACTATGTCAGGTAAACATCTCTAAATACCTTTTGGTGTGTATAGAGGAGTTGACTCCTCCTGTACAGCTGTTACTATGTCAGGTAAACATCTCTAAATACCTCTTGGTGTGTATAGAGGAGTTGACTCCTCCTATAGAGCTGTTACTATGTCAGGTAAACATCTCTAAATACCTCTTGGTGTGTATAGAGGAGTTGACTCCCCCTGTACAGCTGTTACTATGTCAGGTAAACATCTCTAAATACCTCTTGGTGTGTATAGAGGAGTTGACTCCTCCTGTACAGCTGTTACTATGTCAGGTAAACATCTCTAAATACCTCTTGGTGTGTATAGAGGAGTTGACTCCTCCTGTAGAGCTGTTACTATGTCAGGTAAACATCTCTAAATACCTCTTGGTGTGTATAGAGGAGTTGACTCCTCCTGTAGAGCTGTTACTATGTCAGGTAAACATCTCTAAATACCTCTTGGTGTGTATAGAGGAGTTGACTCCCCCTGTAGAGCTGTTACTATGTCAGGTAAACATCTCTAAATACCTCTTGGTGTGTATAGAGGAGTTGACTCCTCCTGTACAGCTGTTTCTATGTCAGGTAAACATCTCTAAATACCTCTTGGTGTGTGTTTGGTGTGTATAGAGGAGTTGGCTCCTCCTGTAGAGCTGTTACTATGTCAGGTAAACATCTCTAAATACCTCTTGGTGTGTATAGAGGAGTTGACTCCTCCTGTAGAGCTGTTACTATGTCAGGTAAACATCTCTAAATACCTCTTGGTGTGTATAGAGGAGTTGACTCCTCCTGTACAGCTGTTACTATGTCAGGTAAACATCTCTAAATACCTCTTGGTGTGTATAGAGGAGTTGACTCCTCCTGTAGAGCTGTTACTATGTCAGGTAAACATCTCTAAATACCTCTTGGTGTGTATAGAGGAGTTGACTCCTCCTGTACAGCTGTTACTATGTCAGGTAAACATCTCTAAATACCTCTTGGTGTGTATAGAGGAGTTGACTCCTCCTGTAGAGCTGTTACTATGTCAGGTAAACATCTCTAAATACCTCTTGGTGTGTATAGAGGAGTTGACTCCCCCTGTACAGCTGTTACTATGTCAGGTAAACATCTCTAAATACCTCTTGGTGTGTATAGAGGAGTTGACTCCTCCTGTAGAGCTGTTACTATGTCAGGTAAACATCTCTAAATACCTCTTGGTGTGTATAGAGGAGTTGACTCCTCCTGTAGAGCTGTTACTATGTCAGGTAAACATCTCTAAATACCTCTTGGTGTGTATAGAGGAGTTGACTCCTCCTGTAGAGCTGTTACTATGTCAGGTAAACATCTCTAAATACCTCTTGGTGTGTATAGAGGAGTTGACTCCTCCTTTAGAGCTGTTACTATGTCAGGTCAACATCTCTAAATACCTCTTGGTGTGTATAGAGGAGTTGACTCCTCCTGTACAGCTGTTACTATGTCAGGTAAACATCTCTACTATGTCAGGTAAACATCTCTAAATACCTCTTGGTGTGTATAGAGGAGTTGACTCCCCATGTACAGCTGTTACTATGTCAGGTAAACATCTCTACTATGTCAGGTAAACATCTCTAAATACCTCTTGGTGTGTATAGAGGAGTTGACTCCCCCTGTACAGCTGTTACTATGTCAGGTAAACATCTCTAAATACCTCTTGGTGTGTATAGAGGAGTTGACTCCCCCTGTACAGCTGTTACTATGTCAGGTAAACATCTCTAAATACCTCTTGGTGTGTATAGAGGAGTTGACTCCTCCTGTAGAGCCGTTACTATGTCAGGTAAACATCTCTAAATACCACTTGGTGTGTATAGAGGAGTTGACTCCTCCTGTAGAGCTGTTACTATGTCAGGTAAACATCTCTAAATACCTCTTGGTGTGTATAGAGGAGTTGACTCCTCCTGTACAGCTGTTACTATGTCAGGTAAACATCTCTACTATGTCAGGTAAACATCTCTAAATACCTCTTGGTGTGTATAGAGGAGTTGACTCCCCCTGTACAGCTGTTACTATGTCAGGTAAACATCTCTAAATACCTCTTGGTGTGTATAGAGGAGTTGACTCCCCCTGTACAGCTGTTACTATGTCAGGTAAACATCTCTAAATACCTCTTGGTGTGTATAGAGGAGTTGACTCCTCCTGTAGAGCTGTTACTATGTCAGGTAAACATCTCTAAATACCACTTGGTGTGTATAGAGGAGTTGACTCCTCCTGTAGAGCTGTTACTATGTCAGGTAAACATCTCTAAATACCTCTTGGTGTGTATAGAGGAGTTGACTCCCCCTGTACAGCTGTTACTATGTCAGGTAAACATCTCTAAATACCTCTTGGTGTGTATAGAGGAGTTGACTCCTCCTGTAGAGCTGTTACTATGTCAGGTAAACATCTCTAAATACCTCTTGGTGTGTATAGAGGAGTTGACTCCTCCTATAGAGCTGTTACTATGTCAGGTAAACATCTCTAAATACCTCTTGGTGTGTATAGAGGAGTTGACTCCTCCTGTAGAGCTGTTACTATGTCAGGTAAACATCTCTAAATACCTCTTGGTGTGTATAGAGGAGTTGACTCCTCCTGTACAGCTGTTACTATGTCAGGTAAACATCTCTAAATACCTCTTGGTGTGTGTTTGGTGTGTATAGAGGAGTTGACTCCTCCTGTAGAGCTGTTACTATGTCAGGTAAACATCTCTAAATACCTCTTGGTGTGTATAGAGGAGTTGACTCCTCCTGTAGAGCTGTTACTATGTCAGGTAAACATCTCTAAATACCTCTTGGTGTGTATAGAGGAGTTGACTCCCCCTGTACAGCTGTTACTCTGTCAGGTAAACATCTCTAAATACCTCTTGGTGTGTATAGAGGAGTTGACTCCTCCTGTAGAGCTGTTACTATGTCAGGTAAACAGCTCTAAATACCTCTTGGTGTGTATAGAGGAGTTGACTCCCCCTGTACAGCTGTTACTATGTCAGGTAAACATCTCTAAATACCTCTTGGTGTGTATAGAGGAGTTGACTCCTCCTGTACAGCTGTTACTATGTCAG
The DNA here is from genome assembly GCF_029448725.1 of Salvelinus fontinalis. Classification (NCBI taxonomy): domain Eukaryota; kingdom Metazoa; phylum Chordata; class Actinopteri; order Salmoniformes; family Salmonidae; genus Salvelinus; species Salvelinus fontinalis. The sequence continues at coordinate 716,712 of NW_026600246.1, forward strand.
GTAAACATCTCTAAATACCTCTTGGTGTGTATAGAGGAGTTGACTCCTCCTGTAGTATGTCAGGTAAACATCTCTAAATACCTCTTGGTGTGTATAGAGGAGTTGACTCCTCCTGTAGAGCTGTTACTATGTCAGGTAAACATCTCTAAATACCTCTTGGTGTGTATAGAGGAGTTGACTCCTCCTGTAGAGCTGTTACTATGTCAGGTAAACATCTCTAAATACCTCTTGGTGTGTATAGAGGAGTTGACTCCTCCTGTACAGCTGTTACAGATGGTGGTGTCCTGGATCCAAGACCAACCTCGATTGGTCCTCATCACTCTGCTGAACACGCCCCCCTCCTCCAGCCAGCCAATCGGCTCCCTGGACCTCACACCTCTTGCTGGGCTGGTGCGCTGGTGTGTCAAAGCCCCATTGGCTTACAGAAGAGACGGGAAGCAGGGCTTGGCCAATGGGACGACAGAGACTGAGCTGGAGGCAGGGCCTCTCTTCTCTGAGCTTCATCTCAGTGTTCTGCAGGTATGTCCGTTCTCAATGTCCGTTCTCAATGTCCGTTCTCAATGTCCGTTCTCAATGTCCGTTCTCAATGTCCGGGTGTCAATGTCCGGTGTCAATGTCCGGTGTCAATGTCCGTTCTCAATGTCCGTTCTCAATGTCCGTTCTCAATGTCTGTTCTCAATGTCCGGGTGTCAATGTCCGGTGTCAATGTCCGGTGTCAATGTCCGGTGTCAATGTCCGTTCTCAATGTCCGTTCTCAATGTCCGTTCTCAATGTCCGTTCTCAATGTCCGTTCTCAATGTCCGTTCTCAATGTCCGTTCTCAATGTCCGGTCTCAATGTCCGGTCTCAATGTCCGGTCTCAATGTCCGGTCTCAATGTCCGTTCTCAATGTCCGTTCTCAATGTCCGTTCTCAATGTCCGGTCTCAATGTCCGGTCTCAATGTCCGTTCTCAATGTCCGTTCTCAATGTCCGGTGTCAATGCCCGGTGTCAATGCCCGGTGTCAATGCCCGGTGTCAATGCCCGGTGTCAATGCCCGGTGTCAATGCCCGGTGTCAATGTCCGTTCTCAGTGTCCGGTGTCAATGTCCGTTCTCAGTGTCCGGTGTCAATGCCCGGTGTCAATGTCCGTTCTCAGTGTCCGGTGTCAATGTCCGGTGTCAATGTCCGTTCTCAGTGTCCGGTGTCAATGTCCGTTCTCAGTGTCCGGTGTCAATGTCCGTTCTCAGTGTCCGGTGTCAATGTCCGGTGTCAATGTCCGTTCTCAGTGTCCGGTGTCAATGTCCGTTCTCAGTGTCCGGTGTCAATGTCCGGTGTCAATGTCCGTTCTCAGTGTCCGGTGTTAATGTCCGGTGTCAATGTCCGTTCTCAATGTCCGGTGTCAATGTCCGTTCTCAATGTCCGGTGTCAATGTCCGTTCTCAATGTCCGGTCTCAATGTCCGGTCTCAAACCTGACTTTTGGGACATTTTTGTAATTTAGGACGTACATGAGGGTTGGGTTTAGATTACAAACATTCAGAATGTGAGACAGACCATCATAGCAGCAGAACCTCCAGACAGACCATCATAGCAGCAGAACCTCCAGACAGACCATCATAGCAGCAGAACCTCCAGACAGACCATCATAGCAGCAGAACCTCCAGACAGACCATCATAGCAGCAGAACCTCCAGACAGACCATCATAGCAGCAGAACCTCCAGACAGTGAGACAGACCATCATAGCAGCAGAACCTCCAGACAGACAGACCATCATAGCAGCAGAACCTCCAGACAGACCATCATAGCAGCAGAACCTCCAGACAGACCATCATAGCAGCAGAACCTCCAGACAGACCATCATAGCAGCAGAACCTCCAGACAGACCATCATAGCAGCAGAACCTTCAGACAGACCATCATAGCAGCAGAACCTCCAGACAGACCATCATAGCAGCAGAACCTCCAGACAGACCATCATAGCAGCAGAACCTCCAGACAGACCATCATAGCAGCAGAACCTCCAGACAGACCATCATAGCAGCAGAACCTCCAGACAGACCATCATAGCAGCAGAACCTCCAGACAGACCATCATAGCAGCAGAACCTCCAGACAGACCATCATAGCAGCAGAACCTCCAGACAGACCATCATAGCAGTAGAACCTCCAGACAGACCATCATAGCAGCAGAACCTTCAGACAGACCATCATAGCAGCAGAACCTCCAGACAGACCATCATAGCAGCAGAACCTCCAGACAGACTATCATAGCAGCAGAACCTCCAGACAGACCATCATAGCAGCAGAACCTCCAGACAGACCATCATAGCAGCAGAACCTCCAGACAGACCATCATAGCAGCAGAACCTCCAGACAGTGATACAGACCATCATAGCAGCAGAACCTCCAGACAGACCATCATAGCAGCAGAACCTCCAGACAGTGAGACAGACCATCATAGCAGCAGAACCTCCAGACAGACCATCATAGCAGCAGAACCTCCAGACAGACCATCATAGCAGCAGAACCTCCAGACAGACCATCATAGCAGCAGAACCTCCAGACAGACCATCATAGCAGCAGAACCTCCAGACAGACCATCATAGCAGCAGAACCTCCAGACAGACCATCATAGCAGCAGAACCTCCAGACAGACCATCATAGCAGCAGAACCTCCAGACAGACCATCATAGCAGCAGAACCTCCAGACAGACCATCATAGCAGCAGAACCTCCAGACAGACCATCATAGCAGCAGAACCTCCAGACAGACCATCATAGCAGCAGAACCTCCAGACAGACCATCATAGCAGCAGAACCTCCAGACAGACCATCATAGCAGCAGAACCTCCAGACAGACCATCATAGCAGCAGAACCTCCAGACAGACCATCATAGCAGCAGAACCTCCAGACAGACCATCATAGCAGCAGAACCTCCAGACAGACCATCATAGCAGCAGAACCTCCAGACAGACCATCATAGCAGCAGAACCTCCAGACAGTGAGACAGACCATCATAGCAGCAGAACCTCCAGACAGACCATCATAGCAGCAGAACCTCCAGACAGACCATCATAGCAGCAGAACCTCCAGACAGACCATCATAGCAGCAGAACCTCCAGACAGTGAGACAGACCATCATAGCAGCAGAACCTCCAGACAGACCATCATAGCAGCAGAACCTCCAGACAGACCATCATAGCAGCAGAACCTCCAGACAGACCATCATAGCAGCAGAACCTCCAGACAGACCATCATAGCAGCAGAACCTCCAGACAGACCATCATAGCAGCAGAACCTCCAGACAGTGAGACAGACCATCATAGCAGCAGAACCTCCAGACAGACCATCATAGCAGCAGAACCTCCAGACAGACCATCATAGCAGCAGAACCTCCAGACAGACCATCATAGCAGCAGAACCTCCAGACAGACCATCATAGCAGCAGAACCTCCAGACAGACCATCATAGCAGCAGAACCTCCAGACAGACCATCATAGCAGCAGAACCCCCAGACAGACCATCATAGCAGCAGAACCTCCAGACAGACCATCATAGCAGCAGAACCCCCAGACACTCCAGTCTGCCATTAACCAGGTTTCCATCCAATCTTGTTGTATTTGGTAGTGATCACTCCAGTCTACTACTAACCAGGTTTCCATCTAATCTTGTTGTATTTGGTAGTGATCACTCCAGTCTACTACTAACCAGGTTTCCATCTAATCTTGTTGTATTTGGTAGTGATCACTCCAGTCTACTACTAACCAGGTTTCCATCTAATCTTGTTGTATTTGGTAGTGATCACTCCAGTCTACTACTAACCAGGTTTCCATCTAATCTTGTTGTATTTGGTAGTGATCACTCCAGTCTACTACTAACCAGGTTTCCATCTAATCTTGTTGTATTTGGTAGTGATCACTCCAGTCTACTACTAACCAGGTTTCCATCTAATCTTGTTGTATTTGGTAGTGATCACTCCAGTCTACTACTAACCAGGTTTCCATCTAATCTTGCTGTATTTGGTAGTGATCACTCCAGTCTACTACTAACCAGGTTTCCATCTAATCTTGTTGTATTTGGTAGTGATCACTCCAGTCTACTACTAACCAGGTTTCCATCTAATCTTGTTGTATTTGGTAGTGATCACTCCAGTCTACTACTAACCAGGTTTCCATCTAATCTTGTTGTATTTGGTAGTGATCACTCCAGTCTACTACTAACCAGGTTTCCATCTAATCTTGTTGTATTTGGTAGTGATCACTCCAGTCTACTACTAACCAGGTTTCCATCTAATCTTGCTGTATTTGGTAGTGATCACTCCAGTCTACTACTAACCAGGTTTCCATCTAATCTTGTTGTATTTGGTAGTGATCACTCCAGTCTACTACTAACCAGGTTTCCATCTAATCTTGTTGTATTTGGTAGTGATCACTCCAGTCTACTACTAACCAGGTTTCCATCTAATCTTGTTGTATTTGGTAGTGATCACTCCAGTCTACTACTAACCAGGTTTCCAACTAATCTTGTTGTATTTGGTAGTGATCACTCCAGTCTACTACGATGGAAGACTAGCTACTGTTCTGGTCCAAATCTGTCTCCACCTGGATGGAAGGCTAGCTACTGTTCTGGGTCAAATCTGTCTCCACCTGGATGGAAGGCTGTTCTGGACCAAATCTGTCTCCACCTGGATGGAAGGCTGTTCTGGACCAAATCTGTCTCCACCTGGATGGAAGGCTAGCTACTGTTCTGGATCAAATCTGTCTCCACCTGGATGGAAGGCTAGCTACTGTTCTGGACCAAATCTGTCTCCACCTGGATGGAAGACTAGCTACTGTTCTGGACCAAATCTGTCTCCACCTGGATGGAAGACTAGCTACTGTTCTGGACCAAATCTGTCTCCACCTGGATGGAAGGCTAGCTACTGTTCTGGACCAAATCTGTCTCCGCCTGGATGGAAGGCTAGCTACTGTTCTGGACCAAATCTGTCTCCACCTGGATGGAAGGCTAGCTACTGTTCTGGACCAAATCTGTCTCCACCTGGATGGAAGGCTAGCTACTGTTCTGGACCAAATCTGTCTCCACCTGGATGGAAGACTAGCTACTGTTCTGGACCAAATCTGTCTCCACCTGGATGGAAGGCTAGCTACTGTTCTGGACCAAATCTGTCTCCACCTGGATGGAAGGCTGTTCTGGACCAAATCTGTCTCCACCTGGATGGAAGGCTAGCTACTGTTCTGGTCCAAATCTGTCTCCACCTGGATGGAAGGCTAGCTACTGTTCTGGACCAAATCTGTCTCCACCTGGATGGAAGGCTGTTCTGGACCAAATCTGTCTCCACCTGGATGGAAGGCTAGCTACTGTTCTGGACCAAATCTGTCTCCACCTGGATGGAAGGCTAGCTACTGTTCTGGACCAAATCTGTCTCCACCTGGATGGAAGGCTAGCTACTGTTCTGGACCAAATCTGTCTCCACCTGGATGGAAGGCTGTTCTGGACCAAATCTGTCTCCACCTGGATGGAAGGCTAGCTACTGTTCTGGACCAAATCTGTCTCCACCTGGATGGAAGACTAGCTACTGTTCTGGGTCAAATCTGTCTCCACCTGGATGGAAGGCTAGCTACTGTTCTGGGTCAAATCTGTCTCCACCTGGATGGAAGGCTAGCTACTGTTCTGGACCAAATCTGTCTCCACCTGGATGGAAGGCTAGCTACTGTTCTGGACCAAATCTGTCTCCACCTGGATGGAAGGCTAGCTACTGTTCTGGACCAAATCTGTCTCCACCTGGATGGAAGGCTAGCTACTGTTCTGGACCAAATCTGTCTCCACCTGGATGGAAGGCTAGCTACTGTTCTGGGCCAAATCTGTCTCCACCTGGATGGAAGGCTAGCTACTGTTCTGGGTCAAATCTGTCTCCACCTGGATGGAAGGCTGTTCTGGACCAAATCTGTCTCCACCTGGATGGAAGGCTAGCTACTGTTCTGGACCAAATCTGTCTCCACCTGGATGGAAGGCTAGCTACTGTTCTGGGTCAAATCTGTCTCCACCTGGATGGAAGGCTGTTCTGGACCAAATCTGTCTCCACCTGGATGGAAGGCTAGCTACTGTTCTGGACCAAGTCTGTCTCCACCTGGATGGAAAGCTAGCTACTGTTCTGGACCAAGTCTGTCTCCACCTGGATGGAAGGCTAGCTACTGTTCTGGACCAAATCTGTCTCCGCCTGGATGGAAGGCTGTTCTGGGTCAAATCTGTCTCCACCTGGATGGAAGGCTAGCTACTGTTCTGGACCAAATCTGTCTCCACCTGGATGGAAGGCTAGCTACTGTTCTGGTCCAAATCTGTCTCCACCTGGATGGAAGGCTAGCTACTGTTCTGGACCAAATCTGTCTCCACCTGGATGGAAGGCTAGCTACTGTTCTGGACCAAGTCTGTCTCCACCTGGATGGAAAGCTAGCTACTGTTCTGGACCAAGTCTGTCTCCACCTGGATGGAAGGCTAGCTACTGTTCTGGACCAAATCTGTCTCCGCCTGGATGGAAGGCTGTTCTGGGTCAAATCTGTCTCCACCTGGATGGAAGGCTAGCTACTGTTCTGGACCAAATCTGTCTCCACCTGGATGGAAGGCTAGCTACTGTTCTGGTCCAAATCTGTCTCCACCTGGATGGAAGGCTAGCTACTGTTCTGGACCAAATCTGTCTCCACCTGGATGGAAGGCTAGCTACTGTTCTGGACCAAATCTGTCTCCACCTGGATGGAAGGCTAGCTACTGTTCTGGTCCAAATCTGTCTCCACCTGGATGGAAGGCTGTTCTGGGTCAAATCTGTCTCCACCTGGATGGAAGGCTAGCTACTGTTCTGGACCAAATCTGTCTCCACCTGGATGGAAGGCTAGCTACTGTTCTGGGCCAAATCTGTCTCCACCTGGATGGAAGGCTAGCTACTGTTCTGGTTCAAATCTGTCTCCACCTGGATGGAAGGCTAGCTACTGTTCTGGACCAAATCTGTCTCCAACTGGATGGAAGGCTAGCTACTGTTCTGGACCAAATCTGTCTCCACCTGGATGGAAGACTAGCTACTGTTCTGGTCCAAATCTGTCTCCACCTGGATGGAAGGCTAGCTACTGTTCTGGACCAAATCTGTCTCCACCTGGATGGAAGGCTGTTCTGGTTCAAATCTGTCTCCACCTGGATGGAAGGCTAGCTACTGTTCTGGACCAAATCTGTCTCCACCTGGATGGAAGGCTAGCTACTGTTCTGGACCAAATCTGTCTCCACCTGGATGGAAGGCTGTTCTGGGTCAAATCTGTCTCCACCTGGATGGAAGGCTAGCTACTGTTCTCGACCAAATCTGTCTCCACCTGGATGGAAGGCTAGCTACTGTTCTGGACCAAATCTGTCTCCACCTGGATGGAAGGCTGTTCTGGGTCAAATCTGTCTCCACCTGGATGGAAGGCTAGCTACTGTTCTGGACCAAATCTGTCTCCACCTGGATGGAAGGCTGTTCTGGTTCAAATCTGTCTCCACCTGGATGGAAGGCTAGCTACTGTTCTGGACCAAATCTGTCTCCACCTGGATGGAAGGCTGTTCTGGGTCAAATCTGTCTCCGCCTGGATGGAAGGCTAGCTACTGTTCTGGACCAAATCTGTCTCCACCTGGATGGAAGGCTAGCTACTGTTCTGGACCAAATCTGTCTCCACCTGGATGGAAGGCTAGCTACTGTTCTGGGTCAAATCTGTCTCCACCTGGATGGAAGCCTAGCTACTGTTCTGGACCAAATCTGTCTCCACCTGGATGGAAGGCTAGCTACTGTTCTGGACCAAATCTGTCTCCACCTGGATGGAAGGCTAGCTACTGTTCTGGACCAAATCTGTCTCCACCTGGATGGAAGGCTAGCTACTGTTCTGGGTCAAATCTGTCTCCACCTGGATGGAAGGTTAGCTACTGTTCTGGACCAAATCTGTCTCCACCTGGATGGAAGGCTAGCTACTGTTCTGGACCAAATCTGTCTCCACCTGGATGGAAGGCTAGCTACTGTTCTGGACCAAATCTGTCTCCACCTGGATGGAAGGCTAGCTACTGTTCTGGACCAAATCTGTCTCCGCCTGGATGGAAGGCTAGCTACTGTTCTGGTCCAAATCTGTCTCCACCTGGATGGAAGGCTGTTCTGGACCAAATCTGTCTCCACCTGGATGGAAGGCTAGCTACTGTTCTGGTCCAAATCTGTCTCCACCTGGATGGAGGCTGTTCTGGGTCAAATCTGTCTCCACCTGGATGGAAGGCTAGCTACTGTTCTGGACCAAATCTGTCTCCACCTGGATGGAAGGCTAGCTACTGTTCTGGACCAAATCTGTCTCCACCTGGATGGAAGGCTGTTCTGGGTCAAATCTGTCTCCACCTGGATGGAAGGCTAGCTACTGTTCTCGACCAAATCTGTCTCCACCTGGATGGAAGGCTAGCTACTGTTCTGGACCAAATCTGTCTCCACCTGGATGGAAGGCTGTTCTGGGTCAAATCTGTCTCCACCTGGATGGAAGGCTAGCTACTGTTCTGGACCAAATCTGTCTCCACCTGGATGGAAGGCTGTTCTGGTTCAAATCTGTCTCCACCTGGATGGAAGGCTAGCTACTGTTCTGGACCAAATCTGTCTCCACCTGGATGGAAGGCTGTTCTGGACCAAATCTGTCTCCGCCTGGATGGAAGGCTAGCTACTGTTCTGGACCAAATCTGTCTCCACCTGGATGGAAGGCTAGCTACTGTTCTGGACCAAATCTGTCTCCACCTGGATGGAAGGCTAGCTACTGTTCTGGGTCAAATCTGTCTCCACCTGGATGGAAGCCTAGCTACTGTTCTGGACCAAATCTGTCTCCACCTGGATGGAAGGCTAGCTACTGTTCTGGACCAAATCTGTCTCCACCTGGATGGAAGGCTAGCTACTGTTCTGGACCAAATCTGTCTCCACCTGGATGGAAAGCTAGCTACTGTTCTGGGTCAAATCTGTCTCCACCTGGATGGAAGGTTAGCTACTGTTCTGGACCAAATCTGTCTCCACCTGGATGGAAGGCTAGCTACTGTTCTGGACCAAATCTGTCTCCACCTGGATGGAAGGCTAGCTACTGTTCTGGACCAAATCTGTCTCCACCTGGATGGAAGGCTAGCTACTGTTCTGGACCAAATCTGTCTCCGCCTGGATGGAAGGCTAGCTACTGTTCTGGTCCAAATCTGTCTCCACCTGGATGGAAGGCTGTTCTGGACCAAATCTGTCTCCACCTGGATGGAAGGCTAGCTACTGTTCTGGTCCAAATCTGTCTCCACCTGGATGGAGGCTGTTCTGGGTCAAATCTGTCTCCACCTGGATGGAAGGCTAGCTACTGTTCTGGGTCAAATCTGTCTCCACCTGGATGGAAAGCTAGCTACTGTTCTGGACCAAATCTGTCTCCACCTGGATGGAAGGCTGTTCTGGACCAAATCTGTCTCCACCTGGATGGAAGGCTAGCTACTGTTCTGGACCAAATCTGTCTCCACCTGGATGGAAGACTAGCTACTGTTCTGGACCAAATCTGTCTCCACCTGGATGGAAGGCTAGCTACTGTTCTGGACCAAATCTGTCTCCACCTGGATGGAAGGCTAGCTACTGTTCTGGGTCAAATCTGTCTCCAACTGGATGGAAGGCTAGCTACTGTTCTGGGTCAAATCTGTCTCCACCTGGATGGAAGGCTAGCTACTGTTCTGGTCCAAATCTGTCTCCACCTGGATGGAAGGCTGTTCTGGACCAAATCTGTCTCCACCTGGATGGAAGGCTGTTCTGGACCAAATCTGTCTCCACCTGGATGGAAGGCTAGCTACTGTTCTGGACCAAATCTGTCTCCACCTGGATGGAAGGCTAGCTACTGTTCTGGACCAAATCTGTCTCCACCTGGATGTTAGGCTAGCTACTGTTCTGGACCAAATCTGTCTCCACCTGGATGGAAGGCTAGCTACTGTTCTGGGTCATATCTGTCTCCACCTGGATGGAAGGCTAGCTACTGTTCTGGACCAAATCTGTCTCCACCTGGATGGAAGACTAGCTACTGTTCTGGATCAAATCTGTCTCCACCTGGATGGAAGGCTAGCTACTGTTCTGGACCAAATCTGTCTCCACCTGGATGGAAGGCTAGCTACTGTTCTGGACCAAATCTGTCTCCACCTGGATGGAAGGCTAGCTACTGTTCTGGACCAAATCTGTCTCCACCTGGATGGAAGGCTAGCTACTGTTCTGGACCAAATCTGTCTCCACCTGGATGGAAGGCTAGCTACTGTTCTGGTCCAAATCTGTCTCCACCTGGATGGAAGGCTAGCTACTGTTCTGGACCAAATCTGTCTCCACCTGGATGGAAGGCTAGCTACTGTTCTGGACCAAATCTGTCTCCACCTGGATGGAAGGCTAGCTACTGTTCTGGACCAAATCTGTCTCCACCTGGATGGAAGGCTAGCTACTGTTCTGGTCCAAATCTGTCTCCACCTGGATGGAAGGCTAGCTACTGTTCTGGACCAAATCTGTCTCCACCTGGATGGAAGGCTGTTCTGGACCAAATCTGTCTCCACCTGGATGGAAGGCTAGCTACTGTTCTGGACCAAATCTGTCTCCACCTGGATGGAAGGCTAGCTACTGTTCTGGACCAAATCTGTCTCCACCTGGATGGAAGGCTGTTCTGGACCAAATCTGTCTCCACCTGGATGGAAGGCTAGCTACTGTTCTGGGTCAAATCTGTCTCCACCTGGATGGAAGGCTGTTCTGGGTCAAATCTGTCTCCACCTGGATGGAAGGCTAGCTACTGTTCTGGGTCAAATCTGTCTCCACCTGGATGGAAGGCTGTTCTGGACCAAATCTGTCTCCACCTGGATGGAAGGCTAGCTACTGTTCTGGACCAAATCTGTCTCCACCTGGATGGAAGGCTAGCTACTGTTCTGGGTCAAATCTGTCTCCACCTGGATGGAAGGCTGTTCTGGGTCAAATCTGTCTCCACCTGGATGGAAGGCTAGCTACTGTTCTGGACCAAATCTGTCTCCACCTGGATGGAAGGCTAGCTACTGTTCTGGACCAAATCTGTCTCCACCTGGATGGAAGGCTAGCTACTGTTCTGGACCAAATCTGTCTCCACCTGGATGGAAGGCTAGCTACTGTTCTGGGCCAAATCTGTCTCCACCTGGATGGAAGGCTAGCTACTGTTCTGGACCAAATCTGTCTCCACCTGGATGGAAGGCTAGCTACTGTTCTGGTCCAAATCTGTCTCCACCTGGATGGAAGGCTAGCTACTGTTCTGGACCAAATCTGTCTCCACCTGGATGGAAGGCTAGCTACTGTTCTGGACCAAATTTGTCTCCACCTGGATGGAAGGCTAGCTACTGTTCTGGACCAAATCTGTCTCCACCTGGATGGAAGGCTGTTCTGGACCAAATCTGTCTCCACCTGGATGGAAGGCTAGCTACTGTTCTGGACCAAATCTGTCTCCACCTGGATGGAAGGCTGTTCTGGACCAAATCTGTCTCCACCTGGATGGAAGGTTAGCTACTGTTCTGGACCAAATCTGTCTCCACCTGGATGGAAGGCTAGCTACTGTTCTGGACCAAATCTGTCTCCACCTGGATGGAAGGCTAGCTACTGTTCTGGGTCAAATCTGTCTCCTCCTGGATGGAAGGCTAGCTACTGTTCTGGACCAAATCTGTCCACCTGGATGGAAGGCTAGCTACTGTTCTGGGTCAAATCTGTCTCCACCTGGATGGAAGGCAGTTCTGGTTCAAATCTGTCTCCACCTGGATGGAAGGCTAGCTACTGTTCTGGTTCAAATCTGTCTCCACCTGGATGGAAGGCTAGCTACTGTTCTGGACCAAATCTGTCTCCACCTGGATGGAAGGCTAGCTACTGTTCTGGACCAAATCTGTCTCCACCTGGATGGAAGGCTGTTCTGGACCAAATCTGTCTCCACCTGGATGGAAGGCTAGCTACTGTTCTGGATCAAATCTGTCTCCACCTGGATGGAAGGCTAGCTACTGTTCTGGACCAAATCTGTCTCCACCTGGATGGAAGACTAGCTACTGTTCTGGACCAAATCTGTCTCCACCTGGATGGAAGACTAGCTACTGTTCTGGACCAAATCTGTCTCCACCTGGATGGAAGGCTAGCTACTGTTCTGGACCAAATCTGTCTCCGCCTGGATGGAAGGCTAGCTACTGTTCTGGACCAAATCTGTCTCCACCTGGATGGAAGGCTAGCTACTGTTCTGGACCAAATCTGTCTCCACCTGGATGGAAGGCTAGCTACTGTTCTGGACCAAATCTGTCTCCACCTGGATGGAAGGCTGTTCTGGACCAAATCTGTCTCCACCTGGATGGAAGGCTAGCTACTGTTCTGGTCCAAATCTGTCTCCACCTGGATGGAAGGCTAGCTACTGTTCTGGACCAAATCTGTCTCCACCTGGATGGAAGGCTGTTCTGGACCAAATCTGTCTCCACCTGGATGGAAGGCTAGCTACTGTTCTGGACCAAATCTGTCTCCACCTGGATGGAAGGCTAGCTACTGTTCTGGACCAAATCTGTCTCCACCTGGATGGAAGGCTAGCTACTGTTCTGGACCAAATCTGTCTCCACCTGGATGGAAGGCTAGCTACTGTTCTGGACCAAATCTGTCTCCACCTGGATGGAAGGCTGTTCTGGACCAAATCTGTCTCCACCTGGATGGAAGGCTAGCTACTGTTCTGGACCAAATCTGTCTCCACCTGGATGGAAGACTAGCTACTGTTCTGGGTCAAATCTGTCTCCACCTGGATGGAAGGCTAGCTACTGTTCTGGGTCAAATCTGTCTCCACCTGGATGGAAGGCTAGCTACTGTTCTGGACCAAATCTGTCTCCACCTGGATGGAAGGCTAGCTACTGTTCTGGACCAAATCTGTCTCCACCTGGATGGAAGGCTAGCTACTGTTCTGGACCAAATCTGTCTCCACCTGGATGGAAGGCTAGCTACTGTTCTGGACCAAATCTGTCTCCACCTGGATGGAAGGCTAGCTACTGTTCTGGGCCAAATCTGTCTCCACCTGGATGGAAGGCTAGCTACTGTTCTGGGTCAAATCTGTCTCCACCTGGATGGAAGGCTGTTCTGGACCAAATCTGTCTCCACCTGGATGGAAGGCTAGCTACTGTTCTGGACCAAATCTGTCTCCACCTGGATGGAAGGCTAGCTACTGTTCTGGGTCAAATCTGTCTCCACCTGGATGGAAGGCTGTTCTGGACCAAATCTGTCTCCACCTGGATGGAAGGCTAGCTACTGTTCTGGACCAAGTCTGTCTCCACCTGGATGGAAAGCTAGCTACTGTTCTGGACCAAGTCTGTCTCCACCTGGATGGAAGGCTAGCTACTGTTCTGGACCAAATCTGTCTCCGCCTGGATGGAAGGCTGTTCTGGGTCAAATCTGTCTCCACCTGGATGGAAGGCTAGCTACTGTTCTGGACCAAATCTGTCTCCACCTGGATGGAAGGCTAGCTACTGTTCTGGTCCAAATCTGTCTCCACCTGGATGGAAGGCTAGCTACTGTTCTGGACCAAATCTGTCTCCACCTGGATGGAAGGCTAGCTACTGTTCTGGACCAAATCTGTCTCCACCTGGATGGAAGGCTAGCTACTGTTCTGGTCCAAATCTGTCTCCACCTGGATGGAAGGCTGTTCTGGGTCAAATCTGTCTCCACCTGGATGGAAGGCTAGCTACTGTTCTGGACCAAATCTGTCTCCACCTGGATGGAAGGCTAGCTACTGTTCTGGGCCAAATCTGTCTCCACCTGGATGGAAGGCTAGCTACTGTTCTGGTTCAAATCTGTCTCCACCTGGATGGAAGGCTAGCTACTGTTCTGGACCAAATCTGTCTCCAACTGGATGGAAGGCTAGCTACTGTTCTGGACCAAATCTGTCTCCACCTGGATGGAAGACTAGCTACTGTTCTGGTCCAAATCTGTCTCCACCTGGATGGAAGGCTAGCTACTGTTCTGGACCAAATCTGTCTCCACCTGGATGGAAGGCTGTTCTGGTTCAAATCTGTCTCCACCTGGATGGAAGGCTAGCTACTGTTCTGGACCAAATCTGTCTCCACCTGGATGGAAGGCTAGCTACTGTTCTGGACCAAATCTGTCTCCACCTGGATGGAAGGCTGTTCTGGGTCAAATCTGTCTCCACCTGGATGGAAGGCTAGCTACTGTTCTCGACCAAATCTGTCTCCACCTGGATGGAAGGCTAGCTACTGTTCTGGACCAAATCTGTCTCCACCTGGATGGAAGGCTGTTCTGGGTCAAATCTGTCTCCACCTGGATGGAAGGCTAGCTACTGTTCTGGACCAAATCTGTCTCCACCTGGATGGAAGGCTGTTCTGGTTCAAATCTGTCTCCACCTGGATGGAAGGCTAGCTACTGTTCTGGACCAAATCTGTCTCCACCTGGATGGAAGGCTGTTCTGGGTCAAATCTGTCTCCGCCTGGATGGAAGGCTAGCTACTGTTCTGGACCAAATCTGTCTCCACCTGGATGGAAGGCTAGCTACTGTTCTGGACCAAATCTGTCTCCACCTGGATGGAAGGCTAGCTACTGTTCTGGGTCAAATCTGTCTCCACCTGGATGGAAGCCTAGCTACTGTTCTGGACCAAATCTGTCTCCACCTGGATGGAAGGCTAGCTACTGTTCTGGACCAAATCTGTCTCCACCTGGATGGAAGGCTAGCTACTGTTCTGGACCAAATCTGTCTCCACCTGGATGGAAGGCTAGCTACTGTTCTGGGTCAAATCTGTCTCCACCTGGATGGAAGGTTAGCTACTGTTCTGGACCAAATCTGTCTCCACCTGGATGGAAGGCTAGCTACTGTTCTGGACCAAATCTGTCTCCACCTGGATGGAAGGCTAGCTACTGTTCTGGACCAAATCTGTCTCCACCTGGATGGAAGGCTAGCTACTGTTCTGGACCAAATCTGTCTCCGCCTGGATGGAAGGCTAGCTACTGTTCTGGTCCAAATCTGTCTCCACCTGGATGGAAGGCTGTTCTGGACCAAATCTGTCTCCACCTGGATGGAAGGCTAGCTACTGTTCTGGTCCAAATCTGTCTCCACCTGGATGGAGGCTGTTCTGGGTCAAATCTGTCTCCACCTGGATGGAAGGCTAGCTACTGTTCTGGACCAAATCTGTCTCCACCTGGATGGAAGGCTAGCTACTGTTCTGGACCAAATCTGTCTCCACCTGGATGGAAGGCTGTTCTGGGTCAAATCTGTCTCCACCTGGATGGAAGGCTAGCTACTGTTCTCGACCAAATCTGTCTCCACCTGGATGGAAGGCTAGCTACTGTTCTGGACCAAATCTGTCTCCACCTGGATGGAAGGCTGTTCTGGGTCAAATCTGTCTCCACCTGGATGGAAGGCTAGCTACTGTTCTGGACCAAATCTGTCTCCACCTGGATGGAAGGCTGTTCTGGTTCAAATCTGTCTCCACCTGGATGGAAGGCTAGCTACTGTTCTGGACCAAATCTGTCTCCACCTGGATGGAAGGCTGTTCTGGACCAAATCTGTCTCCGCCTGGATGGAAGGCTAGCTACTGTTCTGGACCAAATCTGTCTCCACCTGGATGGAAGGCTAGCTACTGTTCTGGACCAAATCTGTCTCCACCTGGATGGAAGGCTAGCTACTGTTCTGGGTCAAATCTGTCTCCACCTGGATGGAAGTCTAGCTACTGTTCTGGACCAAATCTGTCTCCACCTGGATGGAAGGCTAGCTACTGTTCTGGACCAAATCTGTCTCCACCTGGATGGAAGGCTAGCTACTGTTCTGGACCAAATCTGTCTCCACCTGGATGGAAAGCTAGCTACTGTTCTGGGTCAAATCTGTCTCCACCTGGATGGAAGGTTAGCTACTGTTCTGGACCAAATCTGTCTCCACCTGGATGGAAGGCTAGCTACTGTTCTGGACCAAATCTGTCTCCACCTGGATGGAAGGCTAGCTACTGTTCTGGACCAAATCTGTCTCCACCTGGATGGAAGGCTAGCTACTGTTCTGGACCAAATCTGTCTCCGCCTGGATGGAAGGCTAGCTACTGTTCTGGTCCAAATCTGTCTCCACCTGGATGGAAGGCTGTTCTGGACCAAATCTGTCTCCACCTGGATGGAAGGCTAGCTACTGTTCTGGTCCAAATCTGTCTCCACCTGGATGGAGGCTGTTCTGGGTCAAATCTGTCTCCACCTGGATGGAAGGCTAGCTACTGTTCTGGGTCAAATCTGTCTCCACCTGGATGGAAAGCTAGCTACTGTTCTGGACCAAATCTGTCTCCACCTGGATGGAAGGCTGTTCTGGACCAAATCTGTCTCCACCTGGATGGAAGGCTAGCTACTGTTCTGGACCAAATCTGTCTCCACCTGGATGGAAGACTAGCTACTGTTCTGGACCAAATCTGTCTCCACCTGGATGGAAGGCTAGCTACTGTTCTGGACCAAATCTGTCTCCACCTGGATGGAAGGCTAGCTACTGTTCTGGGTCAAATCTGTCTCCAACTGGATGGAAGGCTAGCTACTGTTCTGGGTCAAATCTGTCTCCACCTGGATGGAAGGCTAGCTACTGTTCTGGTCCAAATCTGTCTCCACCTGGATGGAAGGCTGTTCTGGACCAAATCTGTCTCCACCTGGATGGAAGGCTAGCTACTGTTCTGGACCAAATCTGTCTCCACCTGGATGGAAGGCTAGCTACTGTTCTGGACCAAATCTGTCTCCACCTGGATGTTAGGCTAGCTACTGTTCTGGACCAAATCTGTCTCCACCTGGATGGAAGGCTAGCTACTGTTCTGGGTCATATCTGTCTCCACCTGGATGGAAGGCTAGCTACTGTTCTGGACCAAATCTGTCTCCACCTGGATGGAAGACTAGCTACTGTTCTGGATCAAATCTGTCTCCACCTGGATGGAAGGCTAGCTACTGTTCTGGACCAAATCTGTCTCCACCTGGATGGAAGGCTAGCTACTGTTCTGGACCAAATCTGTCTCCACCTGGATGGAAGGCTAGCTACTGTTCTGGGCCAAATCTGTCTCCACCTGGATGGAAGGCTAGCTACTGTTCTGGACCAAATCTGTCTCCACCTGGATGGAAGGCTAGCTACTGTTCTGGACCAAATCTGTCTCCACCTGGATGGAAGGCTAGCTACTGTTCTGGTCCAAATCTGTCTCCACCTGGATGGAAGGCTAGCTACTGTTCTGGACCAAATCTGTCTCCACCTGGATGGAAGGCTGTTCTGGACCAAATCTGTCTCCACCTGGATGGAAGGCTAGCTACTGTTCTGGACCAAATCTGTCTCCACCTGGATGGAAGGCTAGCTACTGTTCTGGACCAAATCTGTCTCCACCTGGATGGAAGGCTGTTCTGGACCAAATCTGTCTCCACCTGGATGGAAGGCTAGCTACTGTTCTGGGTCAAATCTGTCTCCACCTGGATGGAAGGCTGTTCTGGGTCAAATCTGTCTCCACCTGGATGGAAGGCTAGCTACTGTTCTGGGTCAAATCTGTCTCCACCTGGATGGAAGGCTGTTCTGGACCAAATCTGTCTCCACCTGGATGGAAGGCTAGCTACTGTTCTGGACCAAATCTGTCTCCACCTGGATGGAAGGCTAGCTACTGTTCTGGGTCAAATCTGTCTCCACCTGGATGGAAGGCTGTTCTGGGTCAAATCTGTCTCCACCTGGATGGAAGGCTAGCTACTGTTCTGGACCAAATCTGTCTCCACCTGGATGGAAGGCTAGCTACTGTTCTGGACCAAATCTGTCTCCACCTGGATGGAAGGCTAGCTACTGTTCTGGACCAAATCTGTCTCCACCTGGATGGAAGGCTAGCTACTGTTCTGGGCCAAATCTGTCTCCACCTGGATGGAAGGCTAGCTACTGTTCTGGACCAAATCTGTCTCCACCTGGATGGAAGGCTAGCTACTGTTCTGGTCCAAATCTGTCTCCACCTGGATGGAAGGCTAGCTACTGTTCTGGACCAAATCTGTCTCCACCTGGATGGAAGGCTAGCTACTGTTCTGGACCAAATCTGTCTCCACCTGGATGGAAGGCTAGCTACTGTTCTGGACCAAATCTGTCTCCACCTGGATGGAAGGCTGTTCTGGACCAAATCTGTCTCCACCTGGATGGAAGGCTAGCTACTGTTCTGGACCAAATCTGTCTCCACCTGGATGGAAGGCTGTTCTGGACCAAATCTGTCTCCACCTGGATGGAAGGCTAGCTACTGTTCTGGTCCAAATCTGTCTCCACCTGGATGGAAGGCTAGCTACTGTTCTGGGTCAAATCTGTCTCCTCCTGGATGGAAGGCTAGCTACTGTTCTGGACCAAATCTGTCCACCTGGATGGAAGGCTAGCTACTGTTCTGGGTCAAATCTGTCTCCACCTGGATGGAAGGCAGTTCTGGTTCAAATCTGTCTCCACCTGGATGGAAGGCTAGCTACTGTTCTGGTTCAAATCTGTCTCCACCTGGATGGAAGGCTAGCTACTGTTCTGGACCAAATCTGTCTCCACCTGGATGGAAGGCTAGCTACTGTTCTGGACCAAATCTGTCTCCACCTGGATGGAAGGCTGTTCTGGACCAAATCTGTCTCCACCTGGATGGAAGGCTAGCTACTGTTCTGGACCAAATCTGTCTCCACCTGGATGGAAGACTAGCTACTGTTCTGGACCAAATCTGTCTCCACCTGGATGGAAGGCTAGCTACTGTTCTGGACCAAATCTGTCTCCACCTGGATGGAAGGCTAGCTACTGTTCTGGAACAAATCTGTCTCCACCTGGATGGAAGGCTAGCTACTGTTCTGGACCAAATCTGTCTCCACCTGGATGGAAGCCTAGCTACTGTTCTGGACCAAATCTGTCTCCACCTGGATGGAAGGCTAGCTACTGTTCTGGACCAAATCTGTCTCCACCTGGATGGAAGCCTAGCTACTGTTCTGGACCAAATCTGTCTCCACCTGGATGGAAGGCTGTTCTGGACCAAATCTGTCTCCACCTGGATGGAAGGCTGTTCTGGACCAAATCTGTCTCCACCTGGATGGAAGGCTAGCTACTGTTCTGGACCAAATCTGTCTCCACCTGGATGGAAGCCTAGCTACTGTTCTGGACCAAATCTGTCTCCACCTGGATGGAAGGCTGTTCTGGACCAAATCTGTCTCCACCTGGATGGAAGGCTGTTCTGGACCAAATTTGTCTCCACCTGGATGGAAAGCTAGCTACTGTTCTGGGTCAAATCTGTCTCCACCTGGATGGAAGGCTGTTCTGGACCAAATCTGTCTCCACCTGGATGGAAGGCTAGCTACTGTTCTGGGTCAAATCTGTCTCCACCTGGATGGAAGGCTAGCTACTGTTCTGGACCAAATCTGTCTCCACCTGGATGGAAGGCTAGCTACTGTTCTGGACCAAATCTGTCTCCACCTGGATGGAAGGCTAGCTACTGGTCTGGACCAAATCTGTCTCCACCTGGATGGAAGGCTAGCTACTGTTCTGGGTCAAATCTGTCTCCACCTGGATGGAAGGCTAGCTACTGTTCTGGTCCAAATCTGTCTCCACCTGGATGGAAGGCTAGCTACTGTTCTGGACCAAATCTGTCTCCACCTGGATGGAAGGCTGTTCTGGGTCAAATCTGTCTCCACCTGGATGGAAGGCTAGCTACTGTTCTGGGTCAAATCTGTCTCCACCTGGATGGAAGGCTGTTCTGGACCAAATCTGTCTCCACCTGGATGGAAGGCTAGCTACTGTTCTGGACCAAATCTGTCTCCACCTGGATGGAAGGCTAGCTACTGTTATGGACCAATGAGAATTGAGATGATGTGCATCTCACCTGCAACCTGTCAAGATTCCAGAATTCTAAACCCCATTGAGCCCATATTGTGTCCTGCTGCCAGCTGTTTGTCTTTAAAACAATATAAATGTAACCTTTATTTAACTAGGCAAGTCAGTTAAGAACAATGACGGCCTACACCGGCCAAACCTGGACCACTTGTACGCCGCCCTATTGGACTCCCAATCACGACCGGTTGTGATACAGCCTGGATTCAAACCAAGGTGTCTGTAGTGAGGCCTCTAGCACTGGGATGCAGTGCCTTAGACCGCTGCGCCACTCAGGAGCCCAGTAACATGATTCCCTATGAAACACTGTCCGACAGATGCCCACTCTGGTAATAGATGGGGAGAAAGATGTAAAAACCAAACGGCCCTGAAGCACAAACGTCACCAGATAAGCTGATTAAGCTTAGTGACCTGCCTGCTCATGGTGTTATTGACAAGCAGAGATGGACCTTAGCTCACTAGTGATTTGGGGTAGTGATATACGGCTGGTAGCAGCTTGTGCTTTATCTAGGATCGTTTGACAGCTATCTTCATTGACAAGCAGAGACGGAACTTAGCTCACTAGTGATTTGTGGTAGTGATATATGGCTGGTAGCAGCTTGTGCTTTATCTAGGATCATTTGACAGCTTGCTGATGAAGAACTTGGAGACATGTTCTCAGAAATCAGTCCTGAGCCTGGAGTCCAATCACAATGCTCCCCTAGCCCTCCCCACAACCATTGGTCTAGTCCAAATCAGTCCTGAGCCTGGAGTCCAATCACAATGCTCCCCTAGCCCTCCCCACAACCATTGGTCTGGTCCAAATCAGTCCTGAGCCTGGAGTCCAATCACAATGCTCCCCTAGCCCTCCCCACAACCAGTGGTCTGGTCCAAATCAGTCCTGAGCCTGGAGTCCAATCACAATGCTCCCCTAGCCCTCCCCACAACCAGTGTTCTGGTCCAAATCAGTCCTGAGCCTGGAGTCCAATCACAATGCTCCCCTAGCCCTCCCCACAACCAGTGGTCTGGTCCAAATCAGTCCTGAGCCTGGAGTCCAATCACAATGCTCCCCTAGCCCTCCCCACAACCATTGGTCTGGTCCAAATCAGTCCCGAGTGCAGCCAGCAGCAACTGACTGATACTGTCTACTGATTCTGGGGACTCCGGGGAGTCTGGCGTTGCTGCAACCCGACCAGCTGAAACAACCAATCACAATGCTCCCCTAGCCCTCCCCACAACCATTGGTCTGGTCCAAATCAGTCCCGAGTGCAGCCAGCAGCAACTGACTGATACTGTCTACTGATTCTGGGGACTCCGGGGAGTCTGGCGTTGCTGCAACCCGACCAGCTGAAACAACCAATCACAATGCTCCCCTAGCCCTCCCCACAACCAGTGGTCTGGTCCAAATCAGTCCCGAGTGCAGCCAGCAGCAACGGACTGATACTGTCTACTGATTCTGGGGACTCCGGGGAGTCTGGCGTTGCTGCAACCCGACCAGCTGAAACAACCAATCACAATGCTCCCCTAGCCCTCCCCACAACCAGTGGTCTGGTCCAAATCAGTCCTGAGCCTGGAGTCCAATCACAATGCTCCCCTAGCCCTCCCCACAACCATTGGTCTGGTCCAAATCAGTCCCGAGCGCAGCCAGCAGCAACGGACTGATACTGTCTACTGATTCTTTCACATGTTTTTACAAATACTGCATCAAACACCTTAATTGCGCAATTGTACGTCAAGCTAAGACCCCCACTGGCAGAAACGTCAAAATGAATTACAGGTTAAGTTATTTCTACCGTGACTCAAGAGGGACAAACAACAATAACTGCCAGTGTACAATAAAGCAAACATAAAGCACCTCCGTGGAACCGCTCCCCCGTGGAACCGCACCCCCGTGGAACCGCACCCCCGTGGAACCGCACCCCAAAACTCTAACCTTGTTTTTCTTCAGCCCCTCTGAGGACCTGGGTCAAGTCATGTTTAGAGTTCATCAACTCTTCCTCCCGGAGTCCTGGGTCAGGGTCAGGGTCATGTTTAGAGGTCAGAGGTGATGAACTCTAACCGCTTATCTGTTCCAGGTGTTGCTGCTCCTCCCGGGCGTTCTGAGAGAGAAGGGGCTTCTGGGTCGTCTGGCGTTGCTGCAGCCCGACCAGCTGACTTCTCTGACCTCTGACCTCTCTGGTCTTCTGGAGGAGCTGAACCCTCTCCACTCCGATACACAGACACGCATCCAGCTCACTCTGGATAGGCTGGCCCAGGCCCTGCAGGTCTCCATGGCAGCAGGGGCGCTGCTCTGCTCTAGAGGTAGGGATGTCATATCCTGTGTCTTCTACAGTTGTCATATCCTGTGTCTTCTACAGTTGTGATGTCTTATCCTGTATTCTCTCTCCACAGAGGACCTGAGAGCTCTCTGTTCCCGCCTCCCACACAACAAGTAAGAAGCAGTCACAGTTCACCCCTAGCCCTCCCCCACAACCAATCACAATGCACCCCTAAACCTCCCCCCCAACCAATCACAACGCACCCCTAAACCTCCCCCACAATGCACCCCTAAACCTTCCCCACAACCAATCACAATGCACCCCTAAACCTTCCCCACAACCAATCACAATGCACCCCTAAACCTTCCCCACAACCAATCACAATGCACCCCTAAACCTCCCCCACAACCAATCACAATGCACCCCTAAACCTCCCCCATAACCAATCACAATGCACCTCTAAACCTCCCCCCCAACCAATCACAATGCACCCCTAAACCTTCCCCACAACCAATCACAATGCACCCCTAAACCTTCCCCACAACCAATCACAATGCACCCCTAAACCTTCCCCACAACCAATCACAATGCACCCCTAAACCTCCCCCACAACCAATCACAATGCACCCCTAAACCTCCCCCACAACCAATCACAATGCACCTCTAAACCTCCCCCCCAACCAATCACAATGCACCCCTAAACCTTCCCCACAACCAATCACAATGCACCCCTAAACCTTCCCCCACAACCAATCACAATGCACCCCTAAACCTTCCCCACAACCAATCACAGTGCACCCCTAAACCTCCCCCACAACCAATCACAATGCACCCCTAAACCTCCCCCACAACCAATCACAATGCACCCCTAAACCTCCCCCACAACCAATCACAATGCACCCCTAAACCTCCCCCACAACCAATCACAATGCACCCCTAAACCTTCCCCCACAACCAATCACAATGCACCTCTAAACCTCCCCCACAACCAATCACAATGCACCCCTAAACCTCCCCCACAACCAATCACAATGCACCCCTAACCCTCCCCCACAACCAATCACAATGCACCCCTAAACCTCCCCCACAACCAATCACAATGCACCCCTAAACCTCCCCCACAACCAATCACAATGCACCCCTAAACCTTCCCCCACAACCAATCACAATGCACCTCTAAACCTCCCCCACAACCAATCACAATGCACCCCTAAACCTTCCCCCACAACCAATCACAATGCACCTCTAAACCTCCCCCACAACCAATCACAATGCACCCCTAAACCTCCCCCACAACCAATCACAACGCACCCCTAAACCTCCCCCACAACCAATCACAATGCACCCCTAACCCTCCCCCCAACCAATCACAATGCACCCCTACACCTCCCCCACAACCAATCACAATGCACCCCTAAACCTCCCCCCCAACCAATCACAATGCACCTCTAAACCTCCCCCACAACCAATCACAATGCACCCCTAGCCCTCCCCCACAACCAATCACAATGCACCCCTAAACCTCCCCCACAACCAATCACAATGCACCCCTAAACCTCCCCCACAACCAATCACAATGCACCCCTAAACCTCCCCCACAACCAATCACAATGCACCCCTAAACCTCCCCCACAACCAATCACAATGCACCCCTAAACCTCCCCCACAACCAATCACAATGCACCCCTAAACCTCCCCCACAACCAATCACAATGCACCCCTAAACCTCCCCCACAACCAATCACAATGCACCCCTACACCTCCCCCACAACCAATCACACTGCACCTCTAAACCTCCCCCACAACCAATCACAATGCACCCCTAGCCCTCCCCCACAACCAATCACAATGCACCCCTAAACCTCCCCCACAACCAATCACAATGCACCCCTAAACCTCCCCCACAACCAATCACAATGCACCCCTAAACCTCCCCCACAACCAATCACAATGCACCCCTAAACCTCCCCCACAACCAATCACAATGCACCCCTAAACCTCCCCCACAACCAATCACAATGCACCCCTAGCCCTCCCCCACAACCAATCACAATGCACCCCTAACCCTCCCCCCAACCAATCACAATGCACCCCTACACCTCCCCCACAACCAATCACAATGCACCCCTAAACCTCCCCCACAACCAATCACAATGCACCCCTAAACCTCCCCCACAACCAATCACAATGCACCCCTAGCCCTCCCCCACAACCAATCACAATGCACCCCTAACCCTCCCCCCAACCAATCACAATGCACCCCTACACCTCCCCCACAACCAATCACAATGCACCCCTAAACCTCCCCCACAACCAGTCACAATGCACCCCTAGCCCTCCCCCACAACCAATCACAATGCACCCCTAACCCTCCCCCCAACCAATCACAATGCACCCCTAAACCTCCCCCACAACCAATCACAATGCACCTCTAAACCTCCCCCACAACCAATCACAATGCACCCCTAAACCTCCCCCACAACCAATCACAACGCACCCCTAAACTTCCCCCCCAACCAATCACAATGCACCCCTAACCCTCCCCCCAACCAATCACAATGCACCCCTACACCTCCCCCACAACCAATCACAATGCACCCCTAAACCTCCCCCCCAACCAATCACAATGCACCTCTAAACCTCCCCCACAACCAATCACAATGCACCCCTAGCCCTCCCCCACAACCAATCACAATGCACCCCTAAACCTCCCCCACAACCAATCACAATGCACCCCTAAACCTCCCCCACAACCAATCACAATGCACCCCTAAACCTCCCCCACAACCGATCACAATGCACCCCTAAACCTCCCCCACAACCAATCACAATGCACCCCTAAACCTCCCCCACAACCAATCACAATGCACCCCTAAACCTCCCCCACAACCAATCACAATGCACCCCTAAACCTCCCCCACAACCAATCACAATGCACCCCTACACCTCCCCCACAACCAATCACAATGCACCTCTAAACCTCCCCCACAACCAATCACAATGCACCCCTAGCCCTCCCCCACAACCAATCACAATGCACCCCTAAACCTCCCCCACAACCAATCACAATGCACCCCTAAACCTCACCCACAACCAATCACAATGCACCCCTAAACCTCCCCCACAACCAATCACAATGCACCCCTAAACCTCCCCCACAACCAATCACAATGCACCCCTAGCCCTCCCCCACAACCAATCACAATGCACCCCTAACCCTCCCCCCAACCAATCACAATGCACCCCTACACCTCCCCCACAACCAATCACAATGCACCCCTAAACCTCCCCCACAACCAGTCACAATGCACCCCTAGCCCTCCCCCACAACCAATCACAATGCACCCCTAAACCTCCCCCACAACCAATCACAATGCACCCCTAGCCCTCCCCCACAACCAATCACAATGCACCCCTAACCCTCCCCCCAACCAATCACAATGCACCCCTACACCTCCCCCACAACCAATCACAATGCACCCCTAAACCTCCCCCACAACCAGTCACAATGCACCCCTAGCCCTCCCCCACAACCAATCACAATGCACCCCTAACCCTCCCCCCAACCAATCACAATGCACCCCTAAACCTCCCCCACAACCAATCACAATGCACCCCTAGCCCTCCCCCACAACCAATCACAATGCACCCCTAACCCTCCCCCACAACCAATCACAATGCACCCCTAGCCCTCCCCCACAACCAATCACAATGCACCTCTAAACCTCCCCCACAACCAATCACAATGCACCCCTAAACCTTCCCCCACAACCAATCACAATGCACCTCTAAACCTCCCCCACAACCAATCACAATGCACCCCTAAACCTCCCCCACAACCAATCACAACGCACCCCTAAACTTCCCCCCCAACCAATCACAATGCACCCCTAACCCTCCCCCCAACCAATCACAATGCACCCCTACACCTCCCCCACAACCAATCACAATGCACCCCTAAACCTCCCCCACAACCAATCACAATGCACCCCTAAACCTCCCCCACAACCAATCACAATGCACCCCTAGCCCTCCCCCACAACCAATCACAATGCACCCCTAGCCCTCCCCCACAACCAATCACAATGCACCCCTAAACCTCCCCCACAACCAATCACAATGCACCCCTAGCCCTCCCCCACAACCAATCACAATGCACCCCTAACCCTCCCCCACAACCAATCACAATGCACCCCTAGCCCTCCCCCACAACCAATCACAATGCACCCCTAACCCTCCCCCACAACCAATCACAATGCACCCCTAAACCTTCCCCCACAACCAATCACAATGCACCTCTAAACCTCCCCCACAACCAATCACAATGCACCCCTAAACCTCCCCCACAACCAATCACAATGCACCCCTAACCCTCCCCCACAACCAATCACAATGCACCCCTAAACCTCCCCCACAACCAGTCACAATGCACCCCTAGCCCTCCCCCACAACCAATCACAATGCACCCCTAAACCTCCCCCACAACCAATCACAATGCACCCCTAGCCCTCCCCCACAACCAATCACAATGCACCTCTAAACCTCCCCCACAACCAATCACAATGCACCCCTAAACCTCCCCCACAACCAATCACAACGCACCCCTAAACTTCCCCCCCAACCAATCACAATGCACCCCTAACCCTCCCCCCAACCAATCACAATGCACCCCTACACCTCCCCCACAACCAATCACAATGCACCCCTAAACCTCCCCCACAACCAATCACAATGCACCCCTAAACCTCCCCCACAACCAATCACAATGCACCCCTAGCCCTCCCCCACAACCAATCACAATGCACCCCTAGCCCTCCCCCACAACCAATCACAATGCACCCCTAAACCTCCCCCACAACCAATCACAATGCACCCCTAGCCCTCCCCCACAACCAATCACAATGCACCCCTAACCCTCCCCCCCAACCAATCACAATGCACCCCTAAACCTCCCCCACAACCAATCACAATGCACCTCTAAACCTCCCCCCCAACCAATCACAATGCACCCCTAACCCTCCCCCACAACCAATCACAATGCACCCCTAGCCCTCCCCCACAACCAATCACAATGCACCCCTAAACCTCCCCCACAACCAATCACAATGCACCCCTAGCCCTCCCCCACAACCAATCACAATGCACCCCTAAACCTCCCCCACAACCAATCACAATGCACCCCTAAACCTCCCCCCCAACCAATCACAATGCACCTCTAAACCTCCCCCACAACCAATCACAATGCACCCCTAAACCTTCCCCCACAACCAATCACAGTGCACCTCTAAACCTCCCCCACAACCAATCACAATGCACCCCTAAACCTCCCCCACAACCAATCACAATGCACCCCTAAACCTCCCCCCCAACCAATCACAATGCACCCCTAAACCTCCCCCACAACCAATCACAATGCACCTCTAAACCTCCCCCCCAACCAATCACAATGCACCCCTAAACCTTCCCCACAACCAATCACAATGCACCCCTAAACCTTCCCCCACAACCAATCACAATGCACCCCTAACCCTCCCCCCCAACCAATCACAATGCACCCCTAAACCTTCCCCACAACCAATCACAATGCACCCCTAAACCTCCCCCACAACCAATCACAATGCACCCCTAAACCTCCCCCACAACCAATCACAATGCACCCCTAGCCCTCCCCCACAACCAATCACAATGCACCCCTAGCCCTCCCCCACAACCAATCACAATGCACCCCTAAACCTCCCCCACAACCAATCA
The DNA here is from genome assembly GCF_029448725.1 of Salvelinus fontinalis. Taxonomy (NCBI): domain Eukaryota; kingdom Metazoa; phylum Chordata; class Actinopteri; order Salmoniformes; family Salmonidae; genus Salvelinus; species Salvelinus fontinalis. Next base: position 744,531 of record NW_026600246.1, read on the forward strand.
CAATGCACCCCTAGCCCTCCCCCACAACCAATCACAATGCACCCCTAGCCCTCCCCCACAACCAATCACAATGCACCCCTAGCCCTCCCCCACAACCAATCACAATGCACCCCTAGCCCTCCCCCACAACCAATCACAATGCACCCCTAAACCTCCCCCCCAACCAATCACAATGCACCTCTAAACCTCCCCCACAACCAATCACAATGCACCTCTAAACCTCCCCCACAACCAATCACAATGCACCCCTAGCCCTCCCCCACAACCAATCACAATGCACCCCTAAACCTCCCCCACAACCAATCACAATGCACCCCTAGCCCTCCCCCACAACCAATCACAATGCACCCCTAGCCCTCCCCCACAACCAATCACAATGCACCCCTAAACCTCCCCCACAACCAATCACAATGCACCCCTAGCCCTCCCCCACAACCAATCACAATGCACCCCTAACCCTCCCCCACAACCAATCACAATGCACCCCTAGCCCTCCCCCACAACCAATCACAATGCACCCCTAAACCTCCCCCACAACCAATCACAATGCACCCCTAGCCCTCCCCCACAACCAATCACAATGCACCCCTAAACCTCCCCCACAACCAATCACAATGCACCCCTAAACCTCCCCCCCAACCAATCACAATGCACCCCTAAACCTCCCCCCCAACCAATCACAATGCACCCCTAAACCTCCCCCACAACCAATCACAATGCACCTCTAAACCTCCCCCACAACCAATCACAATGCACCCCTAGCCCTCCCCCACAACCAATCACAATGCACCCCTAGCCCTCCCCCACAACCAATCACAATGCACCCCTAGCCCTCCCCCACAACCAATCACAATGCACCCCTAAACCTCCCCCACAACCAATCACAATGCACCCCTAACCCTCCCCCACAACCAATCACAATGCACCCCTAGCCCTCCCCCACAACCAATCACAATGCACCCCTAAACCTCCCCCACAACCAATCACAATGCACCCCTAGCCCTCCCCCACAACCAATCACAATGCACCCCTAAACCTCCCCCACAACCAATCACAATGCACCCCTAAACCTCCCCCACAACCAATCACAATGCACCCCTAACCCTCCCCCACAACCAATCACAATGCACCCCTAGCCCTCCCCCACAACCAATCACAATGCACCCCTAGCCCTCCCCCACAACCAATCACAATGCACCTCTAAACCTCCCCCACAACCAATCACAATGCACCCCTAAACCTCCCCCACAACCAATCACAATGCACCCCTAGCCCTCCCCCACAACCAATCACAATGCACCCCTAAACCTCCCCCACAACCAATCACAATGCACCCCTAACCCTCCCCCACAACCAATCACAATGCACCCCTAGCCCTCCCCCACAACCAATCACAATGCACCCCTAGCCCTCCCCCACAACCAATCACAATGCACCTCTAAACCTCCCCCACAACCAATCACAATGCACCCCTAAACCTCCCCCACAACCAATCACAATGCACCCCTAAACCTCCCCCACAACCAATCACAATGCACCCCTAGCCCTCCCCCACAACCAATCACAATGCACCCCTAACCCTCCCCCACAACCAATCACAATGCACCCCTACACCTCCCCCACAACCAATCACAATGCACCCCTAGCCCTCCCCCACAACCAATCACAATGCACCCCTAACCCTCCCCCACAACCAATCACAATGCACCCCTAGCCCTCCCCCACAACCAATCACAATGCACCCCTAAACCTCCCCCCCAACCAATCACAATGCACCCCTAGGGTTATACATGTCATCCATATTTAGCGACATCTGCCTCACTAAGTTAGCGAAGCATTGCGACAGGACAGAATTCAAACCGAAGTCAAAACGGTAATGAAACCACGGAATGAAGAAGAACGGAATGTGGGAGGTTTTTAGAATGCATTGACGGATTTGGAATGAACAGCAGTAGGTGATGCGTTTCCTTTTACAGATGCAGGACAAAGTGAGTTGTAATTCCTAATTCTAACTGGTGTCTCTCAGTTTGCTCCAGATGGTGATGTCTGGTCCAGTGCAACAGAGTGGATTCTACCCCCACATCCACACCCCTCCCCTGGGCTACAGCCCCCGGCCCGGCCCCTTAGGACCTCACCCCTCCTCTCACTCTCCTCATCCCGCCTTCCCTTCTCAACCTTTCCTTCCGAGCCTGGCCTTTCCTTTCCGCCCCAGCCACTAAAGAGATGTGGACACATGGAAGACACATTGGTGTATACTGAGTATTTGGACTGTTTGTCAAATCAATCTGTTTTACATGTTTCATTAATAAATTGACCACAGCCTGTATGTCCTCCACCTATCTGTTCATTAATAAATTGACCACAGCCTGTATGTCCCTCTATCTGTTCATTAATAAATTGACCACAGCCTGTATGTCCCTCCATCTATCTGTTCATTAATAAATTGACCACAGCCTGTATGTCCTCTATCTGTTCATTAATAAATTGACCACAGCCTGTATGTCCCTCCACCTATCTGTTCATTAATAAATTGACCACAGCCTGTATGTCCCTCCACCTATCTGTTCATTAATAAATTGACCACAGCCTGTATGTCCCTCAACCTATCTGTTCATTAATAAATTGACCACAGCCTGTATGTCCCTCAACCTATCTGTTCATTAATAAATTGACCACAGCCTGTATGTCCCTCCACCTAAGCCTGTATGTCCCTCCACCTATCTGTTCATTAATAAATTGACCACAGCCTGTATGTCCTCCACCTATCTGTTCATTAATAAATTGACCACAGCCTGTATCCCCTCCACCTATCTGTTCATTAATTGTATTTATTTATTTTGACAGGGAAGACATATTGAGATATTGAGTTTCTTTTCCAAATGCTCCCTGTATAATACAATATAAATATACACATTAAATACTACATATATTTTAAAGTATTGATGGGGGATTTATTATGCTCCCTGTATAATACAATATAAATATACACATTAAATACTACATATAATTTAAAGTATTGATGGGGGATTTATTATGTTCCCTGTATAATACAATATAAATATACACATTAAATACTACATATAATTTAAAGTATTGATGGGGGATTTATTATGCTCCCTGTATAATACAATATAAATATACACATTAAATACTACATATAATTTAAAGTATTAATAGGGGATTTATTATGCTCCCTGTATAATACAATATAAATATACACATTATATACTACATATAATTTAAGTATTGATGGGGGATTTATTATGCTCCCTGTATAATACAATATAAATATACACATTAAATACTACATATAATTTAAAGTATTAATAGGGATTTATTATGCGCCCTGTATAATACAATATAAATATACACATTAAATACTACATATAATTTAAAGTATTGATGGGGGATTTATTGTGGATGAATGTAACTGTTTTTCTGGGTGAGGACACACCTTCTCATTCAGGGTTTTTCTTTATGTTTTATTTCACCTTTATTTAACCAGGTATATTATATATATATAACCCTTTATTTAACCAGGTATAGTATATATATAACCCTAACCCTTTATTTAACCAGGTATATTATATATATAACCCTTTATTTAACCAGGTATAGTATATATATGACCCTAACCCTTTATTTAACCAGGTATATTATATATATAACCCTTTATTTAACCAGGTATATTATATATATAACCCTAACCCTTTATTTAACCAGGTATATTATATATATAGCCCTTTATTTAACCAGGTATATTATATATATAACCCTTTATTTAACCAGGTATATTATATATATAACCCTTTATTTAACCAGGTATATTATATATATAACCCTTTATTTAACCAGGTATATTATATATATAACCCTTTATTTAACCAGGTATATTATATATATATAACCCTTTATTTAACCAGATATATTATATATATAACCCTTTATTTAACCAGGTATATTATATATATATAACCCTAACCCTTTATTTAACCAGGTATATTATATATATAACCCTAACCCTTTATTTAACCAGGTATATTATATATATAACCCTTTATTTAACCAGGTATATTATATATATATATATAACCCTTTATTTAACCAGGTATATTATATATATAACCCTTTATTTAACCAGGTATATTATATATATGTAACCCTAACCCTTTATTTAACCAGGTATATTATATATATAACCCTAACCCTTTATTTAACCAGGTATATTATATATATAACCCTTTATTTAACCAGGTATATTATATATATAACCCTTTATTTAACCAGGTATATTATATATATAACCCTAACCCTTTATTTAACCAGGTATATTATATATATAACCCTTTATTTAACCAGGTATATTATATATATATAACCCTTTATTTAACCAGGTATATTATATATATATAACCCTTTATTTAACCAGGTATATTATATATATAACCCTTTATTTAACCAGATATATTATATATATAACCCTTTATTTAACCAGGTATATTATATATATAACCCTTTATTTAACCAGGTATATTATATATATAACCCTAACCCTTTATTTAACCAGGTATATTATATATATATAACCCTTTATTTAACCAGGTATATTATATATATAACCCTAACCCTTTATTTAACCAGGTATATTATATATATATAACCCTTTATTTAACCAGGTATATTATATATATAACCCTTTATTTAACCAGGTATATTATATATATGTAACCCTAACGCTTTATTTAACCAGGTATATTATATATATAACCCTAACCCTTTATTTAACCAGGTATATTATATATATAACCCTTTATTTAACCAGGTATATTATATATATAACCCTTTATTTAACCAGGTATATTATATATATAACCCTAACCCTTTATTTAACCAGGTATATTATATATATAACCCTTTATTTAACCAGGTATATTATATATATATAACCCTTTATTTAACCAGGTATATTATATATATATAACCCTTTATTTAACCAGGTATATTATATATATAACCCTTTATTTAACCAGGTATATTATATATAACCCTTTATTTAAACAGGTATATTATATATATAACCCTTTATTTAACCAGGTATAGTATATATATGACCCTAACCCTTTATTTAACCAGGTATATTATATATATAACCCTTTATTTAACCAGGTATATTATATATATAACCCTAACCCTTTATTTAACCAGGTATATTATATATATAGCCCTTTATTTAACCAGGTATATTATATATATAACCCTTTATTTAACCAGGTATATTATATATATAACCCTTTATTTAACCAGGTATATTATATATATAACCCTTTATTTAACCAGGTATATTATATATATAACCCTTTATTTAACCAGGTATATTATATATATATAACCCTTTATTTAACCAGATATATTATATATATAACCCTTTATTTAACCAGGTATATTATATATATATAACCCTAACCCTTTATTTAACCAGGTATATTATATATATAACCCTAACCCTTTATTTAACCAGGTATATTATATATATAACCCTTTATTTAACCAGGTATATTATATATATATATAACCCTTTATTTAACCAGGTATATTATATATATAACCCTTTATTTAACCAGGTATATTATATATATGTAACCCTAACCCTTTATTTAACCAGGTATATTATATATATAACCCTAACCCTTTATTTAACCAGGTATATTATATATATAACCCTTTATTTAACCAGGTATATTATATATATAACCCTTTATTTAACCAGGTATATTATATATATAACCCTAACCCTTTATTTAACCAGGTATATTATATATATAACCCTTTATTTAACCAGGTATATTATACATATAACCCTTTATTTAACCAGGTATATTATACATATATAACCCTAACCTTTTATTTAACCAGGTATATTATATATATATAACCCTTTATTAAACCAGGTATATTATACATATAACCCTTTATTTAACCAGGTATATTATACATATATAACCCTTTATTTAACCAGGTATATTATATATATATAACCCTTTATTTAACCAGGTATATTATATATATAACCCTTTATTTAACCAGGTATATTATATATATATAACCCTAACCCTTTATTTTTAACCAGGTATATTATATATATAACCCTAACCCTTTATTTAACCAGGTATATTATATATATAACCCTTTATTTAACCAGGTATATTATATATACACTGCTCAAAAAATAAAGGGAACACTTAAACAACACAATGTAAATCCAAGTCAATCACACTTCTGTGAAATCAAACTGTCCACTTAGGAAGCAACACTGATTGACAATAAATTTCACATGCTGTTGTGCAAATGGAATAGACAAAAGGTGGAAATTATAGGCAATTAGCAAGACACCCCCAATAAAGGAGTGATTCTGCAGGTGGTGACCACAGACCACTTCTCAGTTCCTATGCTTCCTGGCTGATGTTTTGGTCACTTTTGAATGCTGGCGGTGCTTTCACTCTAGTGGTAGCATGAGACGGAGTCTACAACCCACACAAGTGGCTCAGGTAGTGCAGCTCATCCAGGATGGCACATCAATGCGAGCTGTGGCAAGAAGGTTTGCTATGTCTGTCAGCGTAGTGTCCAGGCATGGAGGCGCTACCAGGAGACAGGCCAGTACATCAGGAGACGTGGAGGAGGCCGTAGGAGGGCAACAACCCAGCAGCAGGACCGCTACCTCCGCCTTTGTGCAAGGAGGTGCACTGCCAGAGCCCTGCAAAATGACCTCCATCAGGCCACAAATGTGCATGTGTCTGCTCAAACGGTCAGAAACAGACTCCATGAGGGTGGTATGAGGGCCCGACGTCCACAGGTGGGGGTTGTGCTTACAGCCCAACACCGTGCAGGACGTTTGGCATTTGCCAGAGAACACCAAGATTGGCAAATTCGCCACTGGCGCCCTGTGCTCTTCACAGATGAAAGCAGGTTCACACTGAGCACATGAGCACATGTGACAGACGTGACAGTCTGAAGACGCCGTGGAGAATGTTCTGCTGCCTGCAACATCCTCCAGCATGACCAGTTTGGCGATGGGTCAGTCATGGTGTGGGGTGGCATTTCTTTGGGGGGCCGCACAGCCCTCCATGTGCTCGCCAGAGGTAGCCTGACTGCCATTAGGTACCGAGATGAGATCCTCAGACCCCTTGTGAGACCATATGCTGGTGCGGTTGGCCCTGGGTTCCTCCTAATGCAAGACAATGCTAGACCTCATGTGGCTGGAGTGTGTCAGCAGTTCCTGCAAGAGGAAGGCATTGATGCTATGGACTGGCCCGCCCGTTCCCCAGAACTGAATCCAATTGAGCACATCTGGGACATCATGTCTCGCTCCATCCACCAGCGCCACGTTGCACCACAGACTGTCCAGGAGTTGGCGGATGCTTTAGTCCAGGTCTGGGAGGAGATCCCTCAGGAGACCATCCGCCACCTCATCAGGAGCATGCCCAGGCGCTATAGGGAGGTCATACAGGCACGTGGAGGCCACACACACTACTGAGCCTCATTTTGACTTGTTTTAAGGACATTACATCAAAGTTGGATCAGCCTGTAGTGTGGTTTTCCACTTTAATTTTGAGTGTGACTCCAAATCCAGACTTCCATGGATTGATAAATTTGATTTCCATTGATAATTTCAGTGTGATTTTGTTGTCAGCACATTCAACTATGTAAAGAAAAAAGTATTTAATAAGAATATTTCATTCATTCAGATCTAGGATGTGTTATTTTAGTGTTCCCTTTATTTTTTTGAGCAGTGTATAAATATAACCCTTTATTTAACCAGGTATATTATATATATATAACCCTTTATTTAACCAGGTATATTAAATATATAACCCTTTATTTAACCAGGTATATTATATATATAACCCTTTATTTAACCAGGTATATTATATATATAACCCTTTATTTAACCAGATATATTATATATATAACCCTAACCCTTTATTTAACCAGGTATATTATATATATAACCCTTTATTTAACCAGGTATATTATATATATATAACCCTTTATTTAACCAGGTATATTATATATATATAACCCTTTATTTAACCAGGTATATTATATATATAACCCTTTATTTAACCAGATATATTATATATATAACCCTTTATTTAACCAGGTATATTATATATATAACCCTTTATTTAACCAGGTATATTATATATATAACCCTAACCCTTTATTTAACCAGGTATATTATATATATATAACCCTTTATTTAACCAGGTATATTATATATATAACCCTAACCCTTTATTTAACCAGGTATATTATATATATATAACCCTTTATTTAACCAGGTATATTATATATATAACCCTTTATTTAACCAGGTATATTATATATATGTAACCCTAACCCTTTATTTAACCAGGTATATTATATATATAACCCTAACCCTTTATTTAACCAGGTATATTATATATATAACCCTTTATTTAACCAGGTATATTATATATATAACCCTTTATTTAACCAGGTATATTATATATATAACCCTAACCCTTTATTTAACCAGGTATATTATATATATAACCCTTTATTTAACCAGGTATATTATATATATATAACCCTTTATTTAACCAGGTATATTATATATATATAACCCTTTATTTAACCAGGTATATTATATATATAACCCTTTATTTAACCAGGTATATTATATATAACCCTTTATTTAAACAGGTATATTATATATATAACCCTTTATTTAACCAGGTATAGTATATATATGACCCTAACCCTTTATTTAACCAGGTATATTATATATATAACCCTTTATTTAACCAGGTATATTATATATATAACCCTAACCCTTTATTTAACCAGGTATATTATATATATAGCCCTTTATTTAACCAGGTATATTATATATATAACCCTTTATTTAACCAGGTATATTATATATATAACCCTTTATTTAACCAGGTATATTATATATATAACCCTTTATTTAACCAGGTATATTATATATATAACCCTTTATTTAACCAGGTATATTATATATATATAACCCTTTATTTAACCAGATATATTATATATATAACCCTTTATTTAACCAGGTATATTATATATATATAACCCTAACCCTTTATTTAACCAGGTATATTATATATATAACCCTAACCCTTTATTTAACCAGGTATATTATATGTATAACCCTTTATTTAACCAGGTATATTATATATATATAACCCTTTATTTAACCAGGTATATTATATATATAACCCTTTATTTAACCAGGTATATTATATATATGTAACCCTAACCCTTTATTTAACCAGGTATATTATATATATAACCCTAACCCTTTATTTAACCAGGTATATTATATATATAACCCTTTATTTAACCAGGTATATTATATATATAACCCTTTATTTAACCAGGTATATTATATATATAACCCTAACCCTTTATTTAACCAGGTATATTATATATATAACCCTTTATTTAACCAGGTATATTATACATATAACCCTTTATTTAACCAGGTATATTATACATATATAACCCTAACCTTTTATTTAACCAGGTATATTATATATATATAACCCTTTATTAAACCAGGTATATTATACATATAACCCTTTATTTAACCAGGTATATTATACATATATAACCCTTTATTTAACCAGGTATATTATATATATATAACCCTTTATTTAACCAGGTATATTATATATATAACCCTTTATTTAACCAGGTATATTATATATATATAACCCTAACCCTTTATTTTTAACCAGGTATATTATATATATAACCCTAACCCTTTATTTAACCAGGTATATTATATATATAACCCTTTATTTAACCAGGTATATTATATATACACTGCTCAAAAAATAAAGGGAACACTTAAACAACACAATGTAAATCCAAGTCAATCACACTTCTGTGAAATCAAACTGTCCACTTAGGAAGCAACACTGATTGACAATAAATTTCACATGCTGTTGTGCAAATGGAATAGACAAAAGGTGGAAATTATAGGCAATTAGCAAGACACCCCCAATAAAGGAGTGATTCTGCAGGTGGTGACCACAGACCACTTCTCAGTTCCTATGCTTCCTGGCTGATGTTTTGGTCACTTTTGAATGCTGGCGGTGCTTTCACTCTAGTGGTAGCATGAGACGGAGTCTACAACCCACACAAGTGGCTCAGGTAGTGCAGCTCATCCAGGATGGCACATCAATGCGAGCTGTGGCAAGAAGGTTTGCTATGTCTGTCAGCGTAGTGTCCAGGCATGGAGGCGCTACCAGGAGACAGGCCAGTACATCAGGAGACGTGGAGGAGGCCGTAGGAGGGCAACAACCCAGCAGCAGGACCGCTACCTCCGCCTTTGTGCAAGGAGGTGCACTGCCAGAGCCCTGCAAAATGACCTCCATCAGGCCACAAATGTGCATGTGTCTGCTCAAACGGTCAGAAACAGACTCCATGAGGGTGGTATGAGGGCCCGACGTCCACAGGTGGGGGTTGTGCTTACAGCCCAACACCGTGCAGGACGTTTGGCATTTGCCAGAGAACACCAAGATTGGCAAATTCGCCACTGGCGCCCTGTGCTCTTCACAGATGAAAGCAGGTTCACACTGAGCACATGAGCACATGTGACAGACGTGACAGTCTGAAGACGCCGTGGAGAATGTTCTGCTGCCTGCAACATCCTCCAGCATGACCAGTTTGGCGATGGGTCAGTCATGGTGTGGGGTGGCATTTCTTTGGGGGGCCGCACAGCCCTCCATGTGCTCGCCAGAGGTAGCCTGACTGCCATTAGGTACCGAGATGAGATCCTCAGACCCCTTGTGAGACCATATGCTGGTGCGGTTGGCCCTGGGTTCCTCCTAATGCAAGACAATGCTAGACCTCATGTGGCTGGAGTGTGTCAGCAGTTCCTGCAAGAGGAAGGCATTGATGCTATGGACTGGCCCGCCCGTTCCCCAGAACTGAATCCAATTGAGCACATCTGGGACATCATGTCTCGCTCCATCCACCAGCGCCACGTTGCACCACAGACTGTCCAGGAGTTGGCGGATGCTTTAGTCCAGGTCTGGGAGGAGATCCCTCAGGAGACCATCCGCCACCTCATCAGGAGCATGCCCAGGCGCTATAGGGAGGTCATACAGGCACGTGGAGGCCACACACACTACTGAGCCTCATTTTGACTTGTTTTAAGGACATTACATCAAAGTTGGATCAGCCTGTAGTGTGGTTTTCCACTTTAATTTTGAGTGTGACTCCAAATCCAGACTTCCATGGATTGATAAATTTGATTTCCATTGATAATTTCAGTGTGATTTTGTTGTCAGCACATTCAACTATGTAAAGAAAAAAGTATTTAATAAGAATATTTCATTCATTCAGATCTAGGATGTGTTATTTTAGTGTTCCCTTTATTTTTTTGAGCAGTGTATAAATATAACCCTTTATTTAACCAGGTATATTATATATATATAACCCTTTATTTAACCAGGTATATTAAATATATAACCCTTTATTTAACCAGGTATATTATATATATAACCCTTTATTTAACCAGGTATATTATATATTTAACCCTTTATTTAACCAGGTATATTATATATATAACCCTAATCCTTTATTTAACCAGGTATATTATAAATATAACCCTTTATTTAACCAGGTATATTATATATATATAACCCTTTATTTAACCAGGTATATTATATATATGACCCTTTATTTAACCAGGTATATTATATATATAACCCTTTATTTAACCAGGTATATTATATATATAACCCTTTATTTAACCAGGTATATTATATATATAACCCTAATCCTTTATTTAACCAGGTATATTATATATATAACCCTTTATTTAACCAGGTATATTATATATATATATAACCCTTTATTTAACCAGGTATATTATATATATAACCCTTTATTTAACCAGGTATATTATATATATAACCCTTTATTTAACCAGGTATATTATATATATAACCCTAGCCCTTTATTTAACCAGGTATATTATATATATAACCCTTTATTTAACCAGGTATATTATATATATAACCCTTTATTTAACCAGGTATATTATATATATAACCCTTTATTTAACCAGGTATATTATACATATAACCCTTTATTTAACCAGGTATATTATATATATAACCCTAACCCTTTATTTAACCAGGTATATTATATATATAACCCTTTATTTAACCAGGTATATTATATATATAACCCTTTATTTAACCAGGTATATTATATATATAACCCTTTATTTAACCAGGTATATTATATATATAACCCTAACCCTTTATTTAACCAGGTATATTATATATATAACCCTAACCCTTTATTTAACCAGGTATATTATATATATAACCCTAACCCTTTATTTAACCAGGTATATTATATATATAACCCTTTATTTAACCAGGTATATTATATATATAACCCTAACCCTTTATTTAACCAGGTATATTATATATATAACCCTTTATTTAACCAGGTATATTATATATATATAACCCTTTATTTAACCAGGTATATTATATATATAACCCTTTATTTAACCAGGTATATTATATATATAACCCTTTATTTAACCAGGTATATTATATATATATAACCCTTTATTTAACCAGGTATATTATATATATAACCCTTTATTTAACCAGGTATATTATATATATAACCCTTTATTTAACCAGGTATATTATATATATAACCCTAACCCTTTATTTAACCAGGTATATTATATATATAACCCTAACCCTTTATTTAACCAGGTATATTATATATATAACCCTAACCCTTTATTTAACCAGGTATATTATATATATAACCCTTTATTTAACCAGGTATATTATATATATAACCCTTTATTTAACCAGGTATATTATATATATAACCCTTTATTTAACCAGGTATATTATATATATAACCCTAACCCTTTATTTAACCAGGTATATTATATATATAACCCTAACCCTTTATTTAACCAGGTATATTATATATATAACCCTTTATTTAACCAGGTATATTATATATATAACCCTTTATTTAACCAGGTATATTATATATATAACCCTTTATTTAACCAGGTATATTATATATATAACCCTAACCCTTTATTTAACCAGGTATATTATATATATAACCCTTTATTTAACCAGGTATATTATATATATAACCCTTTATTTAACCAGGTATATTATATATATAACCCTTTATTTAACCAGGTATATTATATATATAACCCTAACCCTTTATTTAACCAGGTATATTATATATATAACCCTTTATTTAACCAGGTATATTATATATATAACCCTTTATTTAACCAGGTATATTATATATATAACCCTTTATTTAACCAGGTATATTATATATATAACCCTAACCCTTTATTTAACCAGGTATATTATATATATAACCCTTTATTTAACCAGGTATATTATATATATAACCCTTTATTTAACCAGGTATATTATATATATAATCCTAACCCTTTATTTAACCAGGTATATTATATATATAACCCTTTATTTAACCAGGTATATTATATATATAACCCTTTATTTAACCAGGTATATTATATATATAACCCTAACCCTTTATTTAACCAGGTATATTATATATATACAACCCTTTATTTAACCAGGTATATTATATATATAACCCTTTATTTAACCAGGTATATTATATATATAACCTAACCCTTTATTTAACCAGGTATATTATATATATAACCCTTTATTTAACCAGGTATATTATATATATAACCCTTTATTTAACCAGGTATATTATATATATAACCCTACCCTTTATTTAACCAGGTATATTATATATATAACCCTTTATTTAACCAGGTATATTATATATATAACCCTTTATTTAACCAGGTATATTATATATATAACCCTTTATTTAACCAGGTATATTATATATATAACCCTAACCCTTTATTTAACCAGGTATATTATATATATAACCCTTTATTTAACCAGGTATATTATATATATAACCCTTTATTTAACCAGGTATATTATATATATAACCCTTTATTTAACCAGGTATATTATATATATAACCCTTTATTTAACCAGGTATATTATATATATAACCCTTTATTTAACCAGGTATATTATATATATATAACCCTTTATTTAACCAGGTATATTATATATATAACCCTTTATTTAACCAGGTATATTATATATATAACCCTTTATTTAACCAGGTATATTATATATATAACCCTAACCCTTTATTTAACCAGGTATATTATATATATAACCCTTTATTTAACCAGGTATATTATATATATAACCCTTTATTTAACCAGGTATATTATATATATATAACCCTTTATTTAACCAGGTATATTATATATATAACCCTTTATTTAACCAGGTATATTATATATATAACCCTTTATTTAACCAGGTATATTATATATATAACCCTAACCCTTTATTTAACCAGGTATATTATATATATATAACCCTTTATTTAACCAGGTATATTATATATATAACCCTAGCCCTTTATTTAACCAGGTATATTATATTTATAACCCTTTATTTAACCAGGTATATTATATATATAACCCTTTATTTAACCAGGTATATTATATATATAACCCTTTATTTAACCAGGTATATTATATATATAACCCTTTATTTAACCAGGTATATTATATATATAACCCTTTATTTAACCAGGTATATTATATATATATAACCCTAACCCTTTATTTAACCAGGTATATTATATATATAACCCTTTATTTAACCAGGTATATTATATATATAACCCTACCCTTTATTTAACCAGGTATATTATATATATAACCCTTTATTTAACCAGGTATATTATATATATAACCCTTTATTTAACCAGGTATATTATATATATAACCCTTTATTTAACCAGGTATATTATATATATAACCCTTTATTTAACCAGGTATATTATATATATAACCCTTTATTTAACCAGGTATATTATATATATATAACCCTAACCCTTTATTTAACCAGGTATATTATATATATAACCCTTTATTTAACCAGGTATATTATATATATAACCCTAACCCTTTATTTAACCAGGTATATTATATATATATAACCTTAACCCTTTATTTAACCAGGCATATTATATATATAACCCTTTATTTAACCAGGTATATTATATATATAACCCTTTATTTAACCAGGTATATTATATATATAACCCTTTATTTAACCAGGTATATTATATATATATAACCCTTTATTTAACCAGGTATATTATATATATAACCCTAACCCTTTATTTAACCAGGTATATTATATATATAACCCTTTATTTAACCAGGTATATTATATATATATAACCCTTTATTTAACCAGGTATATTATATATATAACCCTTTATTTAACCAGGTATATTATATATATAACCCTAACCCTTTATTTAACCAGGTATATTATATATATAACCCTAACCCTTTATTTAACCAGGTATATTATATATATAACCCTTTATTTAACCAGGTATATTATATATATAACCCTTTATTTAACCAGGTATATTATATATATAACCCTAACCCTTTATTTAACCAGGTATATTATATATATAACCCTAACCCTTTATTTAACCAGGTATATTATATATATATAACCCTTTATTTAACCAGGTATATTATATATATAACCCTAACCCTTTATTTAACCAGGTATATTATATATATAACCCTTTATTTAACCAGGTATATTATATATATAACCCTTTATTTAACCAGGTATATTATATATATAACCCTTTATTTAACCAGGTATATTATATATATATAACCCTTTATTTAACCAGGTATATTATATATATAACCCTTTATTTAACCAGGTATATTATATATATAACCCTTTATTTAACCAGGTATATTATATATATATAACCCTTTATTTAACCAGGTATATTATATATATAACCCTTTATTTAACCAGGTATATTATATATATAACCCTTTATTTAACCAGGTATATTATATATATAACCCTTTATTTAACCAGGTATATTATATATATATACCCTTTATTTAACCAGGTATATTATATATATATAACCCTTTATTTAACCAGGTATATTATATATATAACCCTTTATTTAACCAGGTATATTATATATATAACCCTTTATTTAACCAGGTATATTATATATATAACCCTTTATTTAACCAGGTATATTATATATATAACCCTAACCCTTTATTTAACCAGGTATATTATATATATAACCCTAACCCTTTATTTAACCAGGTATATTATATATATAACCCTTTATTTAACCAGGTATATTATATATATAACCCTAACCCTTTATTTAACCAGGTATATTATATATATAACCCTTTATTTAACCAGGTATATTATATATATAACCCTAACCCTTTATTTAACCAGGTATATTATATATATAACCCTTTATTTAACCAGGTATATTATATATATAACCCTAACCCTTTATTTAACCAGGTATATTATATATATAACCCTAACCCTTTATTTAACCAGGTATATTATATATATAACCCTAACCCTTTATTTAACCAGGTATATTATATATATTACCCTAACCCTTTATTTAACCAGGTATATTATATATATAACCCTTTATTTAACCAGGTATATTATATATATAACCCTAACCCTTTATTTAACCAGGTATATTATATATATAACCCTAACCCTTTATTTAACCAGGTATATTATATATATAACCCTTTATTTAACCAGGTATATTATATATATAACCCTTTATTTAACCAGGTATATTATATATATAACCCTTTATTTAACCAGGTATATTATATATATAACCCTTTATTTAACCAGGTATATTATATATATAACCCTTTATTTAACCAGGTATATTATATATATAACCCTTTATTTAACCAGGTATATTATATATATAACCCTAACCCTTTATTTAACCAGGTATATTATATATATAACCCTAACCCTTTATTTAACCAGGTATATTATATATATAACCCTTTATTTAACCAGGTATATTATATATATAACCCTAACCCTTTATTTAACCAGGTATATTATATATATAACCCTAACCCTTTATTTAACCAGGTATATTATATATATTACCCTAACCCTTTATTTAACCAGGTATATTATATATATAACCCTTTATTTAACCAGGTATATTATATATATAACCCTAACCCTTTATTTAACCAGGTATATTATATATATAACCCTAACCCTTTATTTAACCAGGTATATTATATATATAACCCTAACCCTTTATTTAACCAGGTATATTATATATATACCCTAACCCTTTATTTAACCAGGTATATTATATATATAACCCTTTATTTAACCAGGTATATTATATATATACCCTACCCTTTATTTAACCAGGTATATTATATATATAACCCTAACCCTTTATTTAACCAGGTATATTATATATATAACCCTTTATTTAACCAGGTATATTATATATATAACCCTAACCCTTTATTTAACCAGGTATATTATATATATAACCCTTTATTTAACCAGGTATATTATATATATAACCCTACCTTTATTTAACCAGGTATATTATATATATATAACCCT
The DNA here is from genome assembly GCF_029448725.1 of Salvelinus fontinalis. Classification (NCBI taxonomy): domain Eukaryota; kingdom Metazoa; phylum Chordata; class Actinopteri; order Salmoniformes; family Salmonidae; genus Salvelinus; species Salvelinus fontinalis. The sequence continues at coordinate 762,185 of NW_026600246.1, forward strand.
TTATTTAACCAGGTATATTATATATATAACCCTTTATTTAACCAGGTATATTATATATATAACCTAACCCTTTATTTAACCAGGTATATTATATATATAACCCTTTATTTAACCAGGTATATTATATATATAACCCTTTATTTAACCAGGTATATTATATATATAACCCTAACCCTTTATTTAACCAGGTATATTATATATATAACCCTTTATTTAACCAGGTATATTATATATATAACCCTTTATTTAACCAGGTATATTATATATATAACCCTTTATTTAACCAGGTATATTATATATATAACCCTAACCCTTTATTTAACCAGGTATATTATATATATAACCCTTTATTTAACCAGGTATATTATATATATAACCCTTTATTTAACCAGGTATATTATATATATATAACCCTTTATTTAACCAGGTATATTATATATATAACCCTTTATTTAACCAGGTATATTATATATATAACCCTTTATTTAACCAGGTATATTATATATATATAACCCTTTATTTAACCAGGTATATTATATATATAACCCTTTATTTAACCAGGTATATTATATATATAACCCTTTATTTAACCAGGTATATTATATATATAACCCTAACCCTTTATTTAACCAGGTATATTATATATATAACCCTTTATTTAACCAGGTATATTATATATATAACCCTTTATTTAACCAGGTATATTATATATATAACCCTTTATTTAACCAGGTATATTATATATATAACCCTTTATTTAACCAGGTATATTATATATATAACCCTTTATTTAACCAGGTATATTATATATATAACCCTAACCCTTTATTTAACCAGGTATATTATATATATAACCCTTTATTTAACCAGGTATATTATATATATAACCCTAACCCTTTATTTAACCAGGTATATTATATATATAACCCTTTATTTAACCAGGTATATTATATATATAACCCTTTATTTAACCAGGTATATTATATATATAACCCTTTATTTAACCAGGTATATTATATATATAACCCTTTATTTAACCAGGTATATTATATATATAACCCTTTATTTAACCAGGTATATTATATATATAACCCTAACCCTTTATTTAACCAGGTATATTATATATATAACCCTTTATTTAACCAGGTATATTATATATATAACCCTAACCCTTTATTTAACCAGGTATATTATATATATAACCTAACCCTTTATTTAACCAGGTATATTATATATATAACCCTTTATTTAACCAGGTATATTATATATATAAACCCTTTATTTAACCAGGTATATTATATATATAACCCTTTATTTAACCAGGTATATTATATATATAACCCTAACCCTTTATTTAACCAGGTATATTATATATATAACCCTAACCCTTTATTTAACCAGGTATATTATATATATAACCCTTTATTTAACCAGGTATATTATATATATAACCCTTTATTTAACCAGGTATATTATATATATAACCCTTTATTTAACCAGGTATATTATATATATAACCCTAACCCTTTATTTAACCAGGTATATTATATATATAACCCTTTATTTAACCAGGTATATTATATATATAACCCTTTATTTAACCAGGTATATTATATATATAACCCTTTATTTAACCAGGTATATTATATATATACCCTAACCCTTTATTTAACCAGGTATATTATATATATAACCCTAACCCTTTATTTAACCAGGTATATTATATATATAACCCTTTATTTAACCAGGTATATTATATATATAACCCTAACCCTTTATTTAACCAGGTATATTATATATATAACCCTTTATTTAACCAGGTATATTATATATATAACCCTTTATTTAACCAGGTATATTATATATATAACCCTTTATTTAACCAGGTATATTATATATATATAACCCTTTATTTAACCAGGTATATTATATATATAACCCTTTATTTAACCAGGTATATTATATATATAACCCTTTATTTAACCAGGTATATTATATATATATAACCCTTTATTTAACCAGGTATATTATATATATAACCTAACCCTTTATTTAACCAGGTATATTATATATATAACCCTTTATTTAACCAGGTATATTATATATATAACCCTTTATTTAACCAGGTATATTATATATATAACCCTTTATTTAACCAGGTATATTATATATATATAACCCTTTATTTAACCAGGTATATTATATATATAACCCTTTATTTAACCAGGTATATTATATATATAACCCTTTATTTAACCAGGTATATTATATATATAACCCTTTATTTAACCAGGTATATTATATATATAACCCTAACCCTTTATTTAACCAGGTATATTATATATATAACCCTAACCCTTTATTTAACCAGGTATATTATATATATAACCCTTTATTTAACCAGGTATATTATATATATACCCTAACCCTTTATTTAACCAGGTATATTATATATATAACCCTTTATTTAACCAGGTATATTATATATATAACCCTAACCCTTTATTTAACCAGGTATATTATATATATAACCCTTTATTTAACCAGGTATATTATATATATATAACCCTTTATTTAACCAGGTATATTATATATATAACCCTTTATTTAACCAGGTATATTATATATATAACCCTTTATTTAACCAGGTATATTATATATATATAACCCTTTATTTAACCAGGTATATTATATATATAACCCTTTATTTAACCAGGTATATTATATATATAACCCTTTATTTAACCAGGTATATTATATATATAACCCTTTATTTAACCAGGTATATTATATATATAACCCTAACCCTTTATTTAACCAGGTATATTATATATATAACCCTAACCCTTTATTTAACCAGGTATATTATATATATAACCCTTTATTTAACCAGGTATATTATATATATAACCCTAACCCTTTATTTAACCAGGTATATTATATATATAACCCTAACCCTTTATTTAACCAGGTATATTATATATATACCCTAACCCTTTATTTAACCAGGTATATTATATATATAACCCTTTATTTAACCAGGTATATTATATATATAACCCTAACCCTTTATTTAACCAGGTATATTATATATATAACCCTAACCCTTTATTTAACCAGGTATATTATATATATAACCCTAACCCTTTATTTAACCAGGTATATTATATATATACCTAACCCTTTATTTAACCAGGTATATTATATATATAACCCTTTATTTAACCAGGTATATTATATATATAACCCTAACCCTTTATTTAACCAGGTATATTATATATATAACCCTAACCCTTTATTTAACCAGGTATATTATATATATAACCCTTTATTTAACCAGGTATATTATATATATACCCTAACCCTTTATTTAACCAGGTATATTATATATATAACCCTAACCCTTTATTTAACCAGGTATATTATATATATAACCCTTTATTTAACCAGGTATATTATATATATAACCCTTTATTTAACCAGGTATATTATATATATATAACCCTTTATTTAACCAGGTATATTATATATATATAACCCTTTATTTAACCAGGTATATTATATATATAACCCTTTATTTAACCAGGTATATTATATATATAACCCTTTATTTAACCAGGTATATTATATATATAACCCTAACCCTTTATTTAACCAGGTATATTATATATATAACCCTTTATTTAACCAGGTATATTATATATATAACCCTTTATTTAACCAGGTATATTATATATATATACCCTTTATTTAACCAGGTATATTATATATATATAACCCTTTATTTAACCAGGTATATTATATATATATAACCCTTTATTTAACCAGGTATATTATATATATAACCCTTTATTTAACCAGGTATATTATATATATAACCCTTTATTTAACCAGGTATATTATATATATAACCCTTTATTTAACCAGGTATATTATATATATAACCCTTTATTTAACCAGGTATATTATATATATATACCCTTTATTTAACCAGGTATATTATATATATACCCTAACCCTTTATTTAACCAGGTATATTATATATATAACCCTAACCCTTTATTTAACCAGGTATATTATATATATAACCCTTTATTTAACCAGGTATATTATATATATAACCCTAACCCTTTATTTAACCAGGTATATTATATATATAACCCTTTATTTAACCAGGTATATTATATATATAACCCTTTATTTAACCAGGTATATTATATATATAACCCTTTATTTAACCAGGTATATTATATATATAACCCTAACCCTTTATTTAACCAGGTATATTATATATATAACCCTTTATTTAACCAGGTATATTATATATATAACCCTTTATTTAACCAGGTATATTATATATATATAACCCTTTATTTAACCAGGTATATTATATATATAACCCTTTATTTAACCAGGTATATTATATATATAACCCTTTATTTAACCAGGTATATTATATATATATAACCCTTTATTTAACCAGGTATATTATATATATAACCCTTTATTTAACCAGGTATATTATATATATAACCCTTTATTTAACCAGGTATATTATATATATAACCCTTTATTTAACCAGGTATATTATATATATAACCCTAACCCTTTATTTAACCAGGTATATTATATATATAACCCTAACCCTTTATTTAACCAGGTATATTATATATATAACCCTTTATTTAACCAGGTATATTATATATATACCCTAACCCTTTATTTAACCAGGTATATTATATATATATAACCCTTTATTTAACCAGGTATATTATATATATAACCCTAACCCTTTATTTAACCAGGTATATTATATATATAACCCTAACCCTTTATTTAACCAGGTATATTATATATATAACCCTTTATTTAACCAGGTATATTATATATATAACCCTTTATTTAACCAGGTATATTATATATATAACCCTTTATTTAACCAGGTATATTATATATATAACCCTAACCCTTTATTTAACCAGGTATATTATATATATAACCCTTTATTTAACCAGGTATATTATATATACCCTAACCCTTTATTTAACCAGGTATATTATATATATAACCCTTTATTTAACCAGGTATATTATATATATAACCCTAACCCTTTATTTAACCAGGTATATTATATATATAACCCTTTATTTAACCAGGTATATTATATATATAACCCTTTATTTAACCAGGTATATTATATATATAACCCTTTATTTAACCAGGTATATTATATATATAACCCTAACCCTTTATTTAACCAGGTATATTATATATATAACCCTTTATTTAACCAGGTATATTATATATATAACCCTTTATTTAACCAGGTATATTATATATATAACCCTAACCCTTTATTTAACCAGGTATATTATATATATAACCCTTTATTTAACCAGGTATATTATATATATAACCCTTTATTTAACCAGGTATATTATATATATAACCCTACCCTTTATTTAACCAGGTATATTATATATATATAACCCTTTATTTAACCAGGTATATTATATATATAACCCTTTATTTAACCAGGTATATTATATATATACCTAACCCTTTATTTAACCAGGTATATTATATATATAACCCTTTATTTAACCAGGTATATTATATATATAACCCTTTATTTAACCAGGTATATTATATATATAACCCTAACCCTTTATTTAACCAGGTATATTATATATATAACCCTTTATTTAACCAGGTATATTATATATATAACCCCTTTATTTAACCAGGTATATTATATATATAACCCTTTATTTAACCAGGTATATTATATATATAACCCTAACCCTTTATTTAACCAGGTATATTATATATATAACCCTTTATTTAACCAGGTATATTATATATATAACCCTTTATTTAACCAGGTATATTATATATATATAACCCTTTATTTAACCAGGTATATTATATATATAACCCTTTATTTAACCAGGTATATTATATATATAACCCTTTATTTAACCAGGTATATTATATATATAACCCTAACCCTTTATTTAACCAGGTATATTATATATATAACCCTTTATTTAACCAGGTATATTATATATATAACCCTAACCCTTTATTTAACCAGGTATATTATATATATAACCCTTTATTTAACCAGGTATATTATATATATAACCCTTTATTTAACCAGGTATATTATATATATAACCCTTTATTTAACCAGGTATATTATATATATAACCCTTTATTTAACCAGGTATATTATATATATAACCCTTTATTTAACCAGGTATATTATATATATAACCCTAACCCTTTATTTAACCAGGTATATTATATATATAACCCTTTATTTAACCAGGTATATTATATATATAACCCTAACCCTTTATTTAACCAGGTATATTATATATATAACCCTAACCCTTTATTTAACCAGGTATATTATATATATAACCCTTTATTTAACCAGGTATATTATATATATATAACCCTTTATTTAACCAGGTATATTATATATATAACCCTTTATTTAACCAGGTATATTATATATATATAACCCTAACCCTTTATTTAACCAGGTATATTATATATATAACCCTAACCCTTTATTTAACCAGGTATATTATATATATAACCCTTTATTTAACCAGGTATATTATATATATATAACCCTTTATTTAACCAGGTATATTATATATATAACCCTTTATTTAACCAGGTATATTATATATATAACCCTAACCCTTTATTTAACCAGGTATATTATATATATAACCCTAACCCTTTATTTAACCAGGTATATTATATATATAACCCTTTATTTAACCAGGTATATTATATATATAACCCTTTATTTAACCAGGTATATTATATATATAACCCTAACCCTTTATTTAACCAGGTATATTATATATATAACCCTAACCCTTTATTTAACCAGGTATATTATATATATAACCCTTTATTTAACCAGGTATATTATATATATAACCCTAACCCTTTATTTAACCAGGTATATTATATATATAACCCTTTATTTAACCAGGTATATTATATATATAACCCTTTATTTAACCAGGTATATTATATATATATACCCTTTATTTAACCAGGTATATTATATATATAACCCTTTATTTAACCAGGTATATTATATATATAACCCTTTATTTAACCAGGTATATTATATATATAACCCTTTATTTAACCAGGTATATTATATATATATAACCCTTTATTTAACCAGGTATATTATATATATAACCCTTTATTTAACCAGGTATATTATATATATAACCCTTTATTTAACCAGGTATATTATATATATAACCCTTTATTTAACCAGGTATATTATATATATAACCCTTTATTTAACCAGGTATATTATATATATATAACCCTTTATTTAACCAGGTATATTATATATATAACCCTTTATTTAACCAGGTATATTATATATATAACCCTTTATTTAACCAGGTATATTATATATATAACCCTTTATTTAACCAGGTATATTATATATATAACCCTAACCCTTTATTTAACCAGGTATATTATATATATAACCCTAACCCTTTATTTAACCAGGTATATTATAAATATAACCCTTTATTTAACCAGGTATATTATATATATAACCCTTTATTTAACCAGGTATATATATATATATAACCCTTTATTTAACCAGGTATATTATATATATAACCCTTTATTTAACCAGGTATATTATATATATAACCCTAACCCTTTATTTAACCAGGTATATTATATATATAACCCTTTATTTAACCAGGTATATTATATATATAACCCTAACCCTTTATTTAACCAGGTATATTATATATATAACCCTTTATTTAACCAGGTATATTATATATATATAACCCTTTATTTAACCAGGTATATTATATATATAACCCTTTATTTAACCAGGTATATTATATATATATACCCTTTATTTAACCAGGTATATTATATATATATAACCCTTTATTTAACCAGGTATATTATATATATAACCCTTTATTTAACCAGGTATATTATATATATAACCCTTTATTTAACCAGGTATATTATATATATAACCCTAACCCTTTATTTAACCAGGTATATTATATATATAACCCTAACCCTTTATTTAACCAGGTATATTATTAATATAACCCTTTATTTAACCAGGTATATTATATATATAACCCTAACCCTTTATTTAACCAGGTATATTATATATATAACCCTTTATTTAACCAGGTATATTATATATATAACCCTAACCCTTTATTTAACCAGGTATATTATATATATAACCCTTTATTTAACCAGGTATATTATATATATAACCCTAACCCTTTATTTAACCAGGTATATTATATATATAACCCTTTATTTAACCAGGTATATTATATATATAACCCTTTATTTAACCAGGTATATTATATATATAACCCTAACCCTTTATTTAACCAGGTATATTATATATATAACCCTTTATTTAACCAGGTATATTATATATATAACCCTAACCCTTTATTTAACCAGGTATATTATATATATAACCCTAACCCTTTATTTAACCAGGTATATTATATATATATAACCCTTTATTTAACCAGGTATATTATATATATAACCCTAACCCTTTATTTAACCAGGTATATTATATATATAACCCTTTATTTAACCAGGTATATTATATATATAACCCTAACCCTTTATTTAACCAGGTATATTATATATATAACCCTTTATTTAACCAGGTATATTATATATATAACCCTAACCCTTTATTTAACCAGGTATATTATATATATACCTAACCCTTTATTTAACCAGGTATATTATATATTATCCTAACCCTTTATTTAACCAGGTATATTATATATATAACCCTAACCCTTTATTTAACCAGGTATATTATATATATAACCCTAACCCTTTATTTAACCAGGTATATTATATATATAACCCTAACCCTTTATTTAACCAGGTATATTATATATATAACCCTTTATTTAACCAGGTATATTATATATATAACCCTTTATTTAACCAGGTATATTATATATATATAACCCTTTATTTAACCAGGTATATTATATATATAACCCTTTATTTAACCAGGTATATTATATATATAACCCTTTATTTAACCAGGTATATTATATATATAACCCTTTATTTAACCAGGTATATTATATATATAACCCTTTATTTAACCAGGTATATTATATATATAACCCTAACCCTTTATTTAACCAGGTATATTATATATATAACCCTAACCCTTTATTTAACCAGGTATATTATATATATAACCCTTTATTTAACCAGGTATATTATATATATAACCTAACCCTTTATTTAACCAGGTATATTATATATATAACCCTTTATTTAACCAGGTATATTATATATATAACCCTAACCCTTTATTTAACCAGGTATATTATATATATAACCCTTTATTTAACCAGGTATATTTATATATAACCCTAACCCTTTATTTAACCAGGTATATTATATATATATAACCCTTTATTTAACCAGGTATATTATATATATAACCCTAACCCTTTATTTAACCAGGTATATTATATATATAACCCTAACCCTTTATTTAACCAGGTATATTATATATATAACCCTAACCCTTTATTTAACCAGGTATATTATATATATAACCCTTTATTTAACCAGGTATATTATATATATAACCCTTTATTTAACCAGGTATATTATATATATAACCCTTTATTTAACCAGGTATATTATATATTAACCCTAACCCTTTATTTAACCAGGTATATTATATATATAACCCTTTATTTAACCAGGTATATTATATATATAACCCTTTATTTAACCAGGTATATTATATATATAACCCTAACCCTTTATTTAACCAGGTATATTATATATATATAACCCTAACCCTTTATTTAACCAGGTATATTATATATATAACCCTAACCCTTTATTTAACCAGGTATATTATATATAAAACCCTTTATTTAACCAGGTATATTATATATATAACCCTTTATTTAACCAGGTATATTATATATATAACCCTTTATTTAACCAGGTATATTATATATATAACCCTTTATTTAACCAGGTATATTATATATATAACCCTAACCCTTTATTTAACCAGGTATATTATATATATAACCCTTTATTTAACCAGGTATATTATATATATAACCCTTTATTTAACCAGGTATATTATATATATAACCCTACCCTTTATTTAACCAGGTATATTATATATATAACCCTTTATTTAACCAGGTATATTATATATATAACCCTTTATTTAACCAGGTATATTATATATATAACCCTTTATTTAACCAGGTATATTATATATATAACCCTTTATTTAACCAGGTATATTATATATATAACCCTAACCCTTTATTTAACCAGGTATATTATATATATAACCCTAACCCTTTATTTAACCAGGTATATTATATATATATAACCCTAACCCTTTATTTAACCAGGTATATTATATATATATAACCCTAACCCTTTATTTAACCAGGTATATTATACATATATAACCCTTTATTTAACCAGGTATATTATATATATATAACCCTTTATTTAACCAGGTATATTATATATATAACCCTTTATTTAACCAGGTATATTATATATATATAACCCTAACCCTTTATTTTTAACCAGGTATATTATATATATAACCCTAACCCTTTATTTAACCAGGTATATTATATATATAACCCTTTATTTAACCAGGTATATTTTATATACACTGCTCAAAAAAATAAAGGGAACACTTAAACAACACAATGTAAATCCAAGTCAATCACACTTCTGTGAAATCAAACTGTCCACTTAGGAAGCAACACTGATTGACAATAAATTTCACATGCTGTTGTGCAAATGGAATAGACAAAAGGTGGAAATTATAGGCAATTAGCAAGACACCCCCAATAAAGGAGTGATTCTGCAGGTGGTGACCACAGACCACTTCTCAGTTCCTATGCTTCCTTGCTGATGTTTTGGTCACTTTTGAATGCTGGCGGTGCTTTCACTCTAGTGGTAGCATGAGATGGAGTCTACAACCCACACAAGTGGCTCAGGTAGTGCAGCTCATCCAGGATGGCACATCAATGCGAGCTGTGGCAAGAAGGTTTGCTATGTCTGTCAGCGTAGTGTCCAGGCATGGAGGCGCTACCAGGAGACAGGCCAGTACATCAGGAGACGTGGAGGAGGCCGTAGGAGGGCAACAACCCAGCAGCAGGACCGCTACCTCCGCCTTTGTGCAAGAAGGTGCACTGCCAGAGCCCTGCAAAATGACCTCCAGCAGGCCACAAATGTGCATGTGTCTGCTCAAACGGTCAGAAACAGACTCCATGAGGGTGGTATGAGGGCCCGACGTCCACAGGTGGGGGTTGTGCTTACAGCCCAACACCGTGCAGGACGTTTGGCATTTGCCAGAGAACACCAAGATTGGCAAATTCGCCACTGGCGCCCTGTGCTCTTCACAGATGAAAGCAGGTTCACACTGAGCACATGAGCACATGTGACAGACGTGACAGAGTCCGGAGACGCCGTGGAGAACGTTCTGCTGCCTGCAACATCCTCCAGCATGACCAGTTTGGCGATGGGTCAGTCATGGTGTGGGGTGGCATTTCTTTGGGGGGCCGCACAGCCCTCCATGTGCTCGCCAGAGGTAGCCTGACTGCCATTAGGTTCCGAGATGAGATCCTCAGACCCCTTGTGAGACCATATGCTGGTGCGGTTGGCCCTGGGTTCCTCCTAATGCAAGACAATGCTAGACCTCATGTGGCTGGAGTGTGTCAGCAGTTCCTGCAAGAGGAAGGCATTGATGCTATGGACTGGCCCGCCCGTTCCCCAGAACTGAATCCAATTGAGCACATCTGGGACATCATGTCTCGCTCCATCCACCAGCGCCACGTTGCACCACAGACTGTCCAGGAGTTGGCGGATGCTTTAGTCCAGGTCTGGGAGGAGATCCCTCAGGAGACCATCCGCCACCTCATCAGGAGCATGCCCAGGCGCTATAGGGAGGTCATACAGGCACGTGGAGGCCACACACACTACTGAGCCTCATTTTGACTTGTTTTAAGGACATTACATCAAAGTTGGATCAGCCTGTAGTGTGGTTTTCCACTTTAATTTTGAGTGTGACTCCAAATCCAGACTTCCATGGATTGATAAATTTGATTTCCATTGATAATTTTTGTGTGATTTTGTTGTCAGCACATTCAACTATGTAAAGAAAAAAGTATTTAATAAGAATATTTCATTCATTCAGATCTAGGATGTGTTATTTTAGTGTTCCCTTTATTTTTTTGAGCAGTGTATAAATATAACCCTTTATTTAACCAGGTATATTATATATATATAACCCTTTATTTAACCAGGTATATTATATATATAACCCTTTATTTAACCAGGTATATTATATATATAACCCTTTATTTAACCAGGTATACTATATAAATATAACCCTTTATTTAACCAGGTATATTATATATATAACCCTTTATTTAACCAGGTATATTATATAAATATAACCCTTTATTTAACCAGGTATATTATATATATAACCCTAACCCTTTATTTAACCAGGTATATTATATATATAACCCATACCCTTTATTTAACGAGGTATATTATATATATAACCCTTTATTTAACCAGGTATATTATATATATAACCCTTTATTTAACCAGGTATATTATATATATAACCCTTTATTTAACCAGGTATATTATATATATAACCCTTTATTTAACCAGGTATATTATATATATAACCCTTTATTTAACCAGGTATATTATATATATAACCCTTTATTTAACCAGGTATATTATATATATAACCCTTTATTTAACCAGGTATATTATATATATAACCCTTTATTTAACCAGGTATATTATATATATAACCCTAACCCTTTATTTAACCAGGTATATTATAATATATAACCCTTTATTTAACCAGGTATATTATATATATAACCCTTTATTTAACCAGGTATATTATATATATAACCCTTTATTTAACCAGGTATATTATATATATAACCCTAACCCTTTATTTAACCAGGTATATTATATATATAACCCTAACCCTTTATTTAACCAGGTATATTATATATATAACCCTAACCCTTTATTTAACCAGGTATATTATATATATAACCCTTTATTTAACCAGGTATATTATATATATAACCCTTTATTTAACCAGGTATATTATATATATAACCCTTTATTTAACCAGGTATATTATATATATAACCCTTTATTTAACCAGGTATATTATATATATAACCCTAACCCTTTATTTAACCAGGTATATTATATATATAACCCTTTATTTAACCAGGTATATTATATATATAACCCTTTATTTAACCAGGTATATTATATATATAACCCTTTATTTAACCAGGTATATTATATATATAACCCTAACCCTTTATTTAACCAGGTATATTATATATATAACCCTAACCCTTTATTTAACCAGGTATATTATATATATAACCCTAACCCTTTATTTAACCAGGTATATTATATATATATAACCCTAACCCTTTATTTAACCAGGTATATTATATATATAACCCTTTATTTAACCAGGTATATTATATATATAACCCTTTATTTAACCAGGTATATTATATATATAACCCTTTATTTAACCAGGTATATTATATATATAACCCTTTATTTAACCAGGTATATTATATATATAACCCTAACCCTTTATTTAACCAGGTATATTATATATATAACCCTTTATTTAACCAGGTATATTATATATATAACCCTTTATTTAACCAGGTATATTATATATATAACCCTTTATTTAACCAGGTATATTATATATATAACCCTAACCCTTTATTTAACCAGGTATATTATATATATAACCCTTTATTTAACCAGGTATATTATATATATAATCCTAACCCTTTATTTAACCAGGTATATTATATATATAACCCTTTATTTAACCAGGTATATTATATATATAACCCTTTATTTAACCAGCTATATTATATATATAACCCTAGCCCTTTATTTAACCAGGTATATTATATATATATAACCCTTTATTTAACCAGGTATATTATATATATAACCCTTTATTTAACCAGGTATATTATATATATAACCCTTTATTTAACCAGGTATATTATATATATAACCCTAGCCCTTTATTTAACCAGGTATATTATATATATAACCCTAACCCTTTATTTAACCAGGTATATTATATATATAACCCTTTATTTAACCAGGTATATTATATATATAACCATTTATTTAACCAGGTATATTATATATATATAACCCTTTATTTAACCAGGTATATTATATATATAACCCTAACCCTTTATTTAACCAGGTATATTATATATATAACCCTAACCCTTTATTTAACCAGGTATATTATATATATAACCCTTTATTTAACCAGGTATATTATATATATAACCCTTTATTTAACCAGGTATATTATATATATAACCCTTTATTTAACCAGGTATATTATATATATAACCCTAACCCTTTATTTAACCAGGTATATTATATATATAACCCTTTATTTAACCAGGTATATTATATATATAACCCTTTATTTAACCAGGTATATTATATATATAACCCTTTATTTAACCAGGTATATTATATATATATAACCCTAACCCTTTATTTAACCAGGTATATTATATATATAACCCTTTATTTAACCAGGTATATTATATATATAACCCTTTATTTAACCAGGTATATTATATATATAACCCTTTATTTAACCAGGTATATTATATATATAACCCTTTATTTAACCAGGTATATTATATATATAACCCTTTATTTAACCAGGTATATTATATATATAACCCTTTATTTAACCAGGTATATTATATATATAACCCTTTATTTAACCAGGTATATTATATATATAACCCTTTATTTAACCAGGTATATTATATATATAACCCTTTATTTAACCAGGTATATTATATATATAACCCTAACCCTTTATTTAACCAGGTATATTATATATATAACCCTTTATTTAACCAGGTATATTATATATATAACCCTAACCCTTTATTTAACCAGGTATATTATATATATAAACCCTTTATTTAACCAGGTATATTATATATATAACCCTTTATTTAACCAGGTATATTATATATATAACCCTTTATTTAACCAGGTATATTATATATATAACCCTTTATTTAACCAGGTATATTATATATATAACCCTAACCCTTTATTTAACCAGGTATATTATATATATAACCCTTTATTTAACCAGGTATATTATATATATAACCCTTTATTTAACCAGGTATATTATATATATAACCCTTTATTTAACCAGGTATATTATATATATAACCCTAACCCTTTATTTAACCAGGTATATTATATATATAACCCTAACCCTTTATTTAACCAGGTATATTATATATATAACCCTAACCCTTTATTTAACCAGGTATATTATATATATATAACCCTAACCCTTTATTTAACCAGGTATATTATATATATAACCCTTTATTTAACCAGGTATATTATATATATAACCCTTTATTTAACCAGGTATATTATATATATAACCCTTTATTTAACCAGGTATATTATATATATAACCCTTTTATTTAACCAGGTATATTATATATATAACCCTAACCCTTTATTTAACCAGGTATATTATATATATAACCCTTTATTTAACCAGGTATATTATATATATAACCCTTTATTTAACCAGGTATATTATATATATAACCCTTTATTTAACCAGGTATATTATATATATAACCCTAACCCTTTATTTAACCAGGTATATTATATATATAACCCTTTATTTAACCAGGTATATTATATATATAACCCTAACCCTTTATTTAACCAGGTATATTATATATATAACCCTTTATTTAACCAGGTATATTATATATATAACCCTTTATTTAACCAGGTATATTATATATATAACCCTAACCCTTTATTTAACCAGGTATATTATATATATAACCCTTTATTTAACCAGGTATATTATATATATAACCCTTTATTTAACCAGGTATATTATATATATAACCCTTTATTTAACCAGGTATATTATATATATATACCCTTTATTTAACCAGGTATATTATATATATAACCCTAACCCTTTATTTAACCAGGTATATTATATATATAACCCTTTATTTAACCAGGTATATTATATATATAACCCACCCTTTATTTAACCAGGTATATTATATATATAACCCTTTATTTAACCAGGTATATTATATATATAACCCTAACCCTTTATTTAACCAGGTATATTATATATATAACCCTAACCCTTTATTTAACCAGGTATATTATATATATAACCCTTTATTTAACCAGGTATATTATATATATAACCCTTTATTTAACCAGGTATATTATATATATAACCCTTTATTTAACCAGGTATATTATATATATAACCCTAACCCTTTATTTAACCAGGTATATTATATATATAACCCTTTATTTAACCAGGTATATTATATATATAACCCTTTATTTAACCAGGTATATTATATATATAACCCTTTATTTAACCAGGTATATTATATATATATAACCCTAACCCTTTATTTAACCAGGTATATTATATATATAACCCTTTATTTAACCAGGTATATTATATATATAACCCTTTATTTAACCAGGTATATTATATATATAACCCTTTATTTAACCAGGTATATTATATATATAACCCTTTATTTAACCAGGTATATTATATATATAACCCTTTATTTAACCAGGTATATTATATATATAACCTAACCCTTTATTTAACCAGGTATATTATATATATAACCCTTTATTTAACCAGGTATATTATATATATAACCCTTTATTTAACCAGGTATATTATATATATAACCCTAGCCCTTTATTTAACCAGGTATATTATATATATATAACCCTTTATTTAACCAGGTATATTATATATATAACCCTTTATTTAACCAGGTATATTATATATATAACCCTTTATTTAACCAGGTATATTATATATATAACCCTTTATTTAACCAGGTATATTATATATATATAACCCTTTATTTAACCAGGTATATTATATATATATAACCCTTTATTTAACAAGGTATATTATATATATAACCCTTTATTTAACCAGGTATATTATATATATAACCCTAACCCTTTATTTAACCAGGTATATTATATATATAACCCTTTATTTAACCAGGTATATTATATATATAACCCTAACCCTTTATTTAACCAGGTATATTATATATATAACCCTTTATTTAACCAGGTATATTATATATATAACCCTTTATTTAACCAGGTATATTATATATATAACCCTTTATTTAACCAGGTATATTATATATATAACCCTTTATTTAACCAGGTATATTATATATATAACCCTAACCCTTTATTTAACCAGGTATATTATATATATAACCCTTTATTTAACCAGGTATATTATATATATAACCCTAACCCTTTATTTAACCAGGTATATTATATATATATAACCCTAACCCTTTATTTAACCAGGTATATTATATATATAACCCTTTATTTAACCAGGTATATTATATATATAACCCTAACCCTTTATTTAACCAGGTATATTATATATATAACCCTTTATTTAACCAGGTATATTATATATATATAACCCTAACCCTTTATTTAACCAGGTATATTATATATATAACCCTTTATTTAACCAGGTATATTATATATATAACCCTTTATTTAACCAGGTATATTATATATATAACCCTTTATTTAACCAGGTATATTATATATATAACCCTTTATTTAACCAGGTATATTATATATATAACCCTAACCCTTTATTTAACCAGGTATATTATATATATAACCCTTTATTTAACCAGGTATATTATATATATAACCCTAACCCTTTATTTAACCAGGTATATTATATATATAACCCTTTATTTAACCAGGTATATTATATATATACCTAGCCCTTTATTTAACCAGGTATATTATATATATAACCCTTTATTTAACCAGGTATATTATATATATAACCCTTTTTTTAACCAGGTATATTATATATATAACCCTTTATTTAACCAGGTATATTATACATATAACCCTTTATTTAACCAGGTATATTATATATATAACCCTAACCCTTTATTTAACCAGGTATATTATATATATAACCCTTTATTTAACCAGGTATATTATATATATAACCCTAACCCTTTATTTAACCAGGTATATTATATATATATAACCCTAACCCTTTATTTAACCAGGTATATTATATATATAACCCTTTATTTAACCAGGTATATTATATATATAACCCTAACCCTTTATTTAACCAGGTATATTATATATATAACCCTTTATTTAACCAGGTATATTATATATATATATAACCCTAACCCTTTATTTAACCAGGTATATTATATATATAACCCTTTATTTAACCAGGTATATTATATATATAACCCTTTATTTAACCAGGTATATTATATATATAACCCTTTATTTAACCAGGTATATTATATATATAACCCTTTATTTAACCAGGTATATTATATATATAACCCTAACCCTTTATTTAACCAGGTATATTATATATATAACCCTTTATTTAACCAGGTATATTATATATATATAACCCTAACCCTTTATTTAACCAGGTATATTATATATATAACCCTTTATTTAACCAGGTATATTATATATATAACCCTTTATTTAACCAGGTATATTATATATATATAACCCTTTATTTAACCAGGTATATTATATATATAACCCTTTATTTAACCAGGTATATTATATATATAACCCTTTATTTAACCAGGTATATTATATATATAACCCTAACCCTTATTTAACCAGGTATATTATATATATATAACCCTTTATTTAACCAGGTATATTATATATATAACCCTAACCCTTTATTTAACCAGGTATATTATATATATAACCCTTTATTTAACCAGGTATATTATATA
This sequence comes from Salvelinus fontinalis, assembly GCF_029448725.1. NCBI lineage: Eukaryota > Metazoa > Chordata > Actinopteri > Salmoniformes > Salmonidae > Salvelinus > Salvelinus fontinalis. Next base: position 781,261 of record NW_026600246.1, read on the forward strand.
TATAACCCTAACCCTTTATTTAACCAGGTATATTATATATATAACCCTTTATTTAACCAGGTATATTATATATATAACCCTAACCCTTTATTTAACCAGGTATATTATATATATAACCCTTTATTTAACCAGGTATATTATATATATATATAACCCTAACCATTTATTTAACCAGGTATATTATATATATAACCCTTTTTTTAACCAGGTATATTATATATATAACCCTTTATTTAACCAGGTATATTATACATATAACCCTTTATTTAACCAGGTATATTATATATATAACCCTAACCCTTTATTTAACCAGGTATATTATATATATAACCCTTTATTTAACCAGGTATATTATATATATAACCCTTTATTTAACCAGGTATATTATATATATAACCCTAACCCTTTATTTAACCAGGTATATTATATATATAACCCTAACCCTTTATTTAACCAGGTATATTATATATATAACCCTTTATTTAACCAGGTATATTATATATATAACCCTAACCCTTTATTTAACCAGGTATATTATATATATAACCCTTTATTTAACCAGGTATATTATATATATATAACCCTAACCCTTTATTTAACCAGGTATATTATATATATAACCCTTTATTTAACCAGGTATATTATATATATAACCCTTTATTTAACCAGGTATATTATATATATAACCCTTTATTTAACCAGGTATATTATATATATAACCCTTTATTTAACCAGGTATATTATATATATAACCCTAACCCTTTATTTAACCAGGTATATTATATATATAACCCTTTATTTAACCAGGTATATTATATATATATAACCCTAACCCTTTATTTAACCAGGTATATTATATATATAACCCTTTATTTAACCAGGTATATTATATATATAACCCTAACCCTTTATTTAACCAGGTATATTATATATATAACCCTTTATTTAACCAGGTATATTATATATATAACCCTTTATTTAACCAGGTATATTATATATATAACCCTTTATTTAACCAGGTATATTATATATATAACCCTTTATTTAACCAGGTATATTATATATATAACCCTAACCCTTTATTTAACCAGGTATATTATATATATAACCCTTTATTTAACCAGGTATATTATATATATAACCCTAACCCTTTATTTAACCAGGTATATTATATATATATAACCCTAACCCTTTATTTAACCAGGTATATTATATATATAACCCTTTATTTAACCAGGTATATTATATATATAACCCTAACCCTTTATTTAACCAGGTATATTATATATATAACCCTTTATTTAACCAGGTATATTATATATATATAACCCTAACCCTTTATTTAACCAGGTATATTATATATATAACGCTTTATTTAACCAGGTATATTATATATATAACCCTTTATTTAACCAGGTATATTATATATATAACCCTTTATTTAACCAGGTATATTATATATATAACCCTTTATTTAACCAGGTATATTATATATATAACCCTAACCCTTTATTTAACCAGGTATATTATATATATAACCCTTTATTTAACCAGGTATATTATATATATATAACCCTAACCCTTTATTTAACCAGGTATATTATATATATAACCCTTTATTTAACCAGGTATATTATATATATAACCCTTTATTTAACCAGGTATATTATATATATATAACCCTTTATTTAACCAGGTATATTATATATATAACCCTTTATTTAACCAGGTATATTATATATATAACCCTTTATTTAACCAGGTATATTATATATATAACCCTAACCCTTTATTTAACCAGGTATATTATATATATATAACCCTTTATTTAACCAGGTATATTATATATATAACCCTAACCCTTTATTTAACCAGGTATATTATATATATAACCCTTTATTTAACCAGGTATATTATATATATAACCCTAACCCTTTATTTAACCAGGTATATTATATATATAACCCTTTATTTAACCAGGTATATTATATATATAACCCTAACCCTTTATTTAACCAGGTATATTATATATATAACCCTTTATTTAACCAGGTATATTATATATATATAACCCTAACCCTTTATTTAACCAGGTATATTATATATATAACCCTTTATTTAACCAGGTATATTATATATATAACCCTTTATTTAACCAGGTATATTATATATATAACCCTTTATTTAACCAGGTATATTATATATATAACCCTAACCCTTTATTTAACCAGGTATATTATATATATAACCCTTTATTTAACCAGGTATATTATATATATAACCCTAACCCTTTATTTAACCAGGTATATTATATATATAACCCTTTATTTAACCAGGTATATTATATATATAACCCTTTATTTAACCAGGTATATTATATATATAACCCTTTATTTAACCAGGTATATTATATATATAACCCTTTATTTAACCAGGTATATTATATATATATAACCCTTTATTTAACCAGGTATATTATATATATAACCCTAACCCTTTATTTAACCAGGTATATTATATATATAACCCTTTATTTAACCAGGTATATTATATATATAACCCTAACCCTTTATTTAACCAGGTATATTATATATATAACCCTTTATTTAACCAGGTATATTATATATATAACCCTAACCCTTTATTTAACCAGGTATATTATATATATAACCCTTTATTTAACCAGGTATATTATATATATATAACCCTAACCCTTTATTTAACCAGGTATATTATATATATAACGCTTTATTTAACCAGGTATATTATATATATAACCCTTTATTTAACCAGGTATATTATATATATAACCCTTTATTTAACCAGGTATATTATATATATAACCCTAACCCTTTATTTAACCAGGTATATTATATATATAACCCTTTATTTAACCAGGTATATTATATATATAACCCTAACCCTTTATTTAACCAGGTATATTATATATATATAACCCTAACCCTTTATTTAACCAGGTATATTATATATATAACCCTTTATTTAACCAGGTATATTATATATATAACCCTAACCCTTTATTTAACCAGGTATATTATATATATAACCCTTTATTTAACCAGGTATATTATATATATATAACCCTAACCCTTTATTTAACCAGGTATATTATATATATAACCCTTTATTTAACCAGGTATATTATATATATAACCCTTTATTTAACCAGGTATATTATATATATATAACCCTTTATTTAACCAGGTATATTATATATATAACCCTTTATTTAACCAGGTATATTATATATATAACCCTAACCCTTTATTTAACCAGGTATATTATATATATAACCCTTTATTTAACCAGGTATATTATATATATAACCCTAACCCTTTATTTAACCAGGTATATTATATATATAACCCTTTATTTAACCAGGTATATTATATATATAACCCTTTATTTAACCAGGTATATTATATATATATAACCCTTTATTTAACCAGGTATATTATATATATAACCCTTTATTTAACCAGGTATATTATATATATAACCCTTTATTTAACCAGGTATATTATATATATATAACCCTTTATTTAACCAGGTATATTATATATATAACCCTTTATTTAACCAGGTATATTATATATATAACCCTTTATTTAACCAGGTATATTATATATATAACCCTAACCCTTATTTAACCAGGTATATTATATATATATAACCCTTTATTTAACCAGGTATATTATATATATAACCCTAACCCTTTATTTAACCAGGTATATTATATATATAACCCTTTATTTAACCAGGTATATTATATATATAACCCTAACCCTTTATTTAACCAGGTATATTATATATATAACCCTTTATTTAACCAGGTATATTATATATATAACCCTAACCCTTTATTTAACCAGGTATATTATATATATAACCCTTTATTTAACCAGGTATATTATATATATATACCCTAACCCTTTATTTAACCAGGTATATTATATATATAACCCTTTATTTAACCAGGTATATTATATATATAACCCTTTATTTAACCAGGTATATTATATATATAACCCTTTATTTAACCAGGTATATTATATATATAACCCTAACCCTTTATTTAACCAGGTATATTATATATATAACCCTTTATTTAACCAGGTATATTATATATATAACCCTAACCCTTTATTTAACCAGGTATATTATATATATATAACCCTAACCCTTTATTTAACCAGGTATATTATATATATAACCCTTTATTTAACCAGGTATATTATATATATAACCCTAACCCTTTATTTAACCAGGTATATTATATATATAACCCTTTATTTAACCAGGTATATTATATATATATAACCCTAACCCTTTATTTAACCAGGTATATTATATATATAACCCTTTATTTAACCAGGTATATTATATATATAACCCTTTATTTAACCAGGTATATTATATATATATAACCCTTTATTTAACCAGGTATATTATATATATAACCCTTTATTTAACCAGGTATATTATATATATAACCCTAACCCTTTATTTAACCAGGTAGATTATATATATAACCCTTTATTTAACCAGGTATATTATATATATATAACCCTAACCCTTTATTTAACCAGGTATATTATATATATAACCCTTTATTTAACCAGGTATATTATATATATAACCCTTTATTTAACCAGGTATATTATATATATATAACCCTTTATTTAACCAGGTATATTATATATATAACCCTTTATTTAACCAGGTATATTATATATATAACCCTTTATTTAACCAGGTATATTATATATATAACCCTAACCCTTTATTTAACCAGGTATATTATATATATATAACCCTTTATTTAACCAGGTATATTATATATATAACCCTAACCCTTTATTTAACCAGGTATATTATATATATATAACCCTTTATTTAACCAGGTATATTATATATATAACCCTAACCCTTTATTTAACCAGGTATATTATATATATAACCCTTTATTTAACCAGGTATATTATATATATAACCCTAACCCTTTATTTAACCAGGTATATTATATATATAACCCTTTATTTAACCAGGTATATTATATATATAACCCTAACCCTTTATTTAACCAGGTATATTATATATATAACCCTTTATTTAACCAGGTATATTATATATATAACCCTAACCCTTTATTTAACCAGGTATATTATATATATAACCCTTTATTTAACCAGGTATATTATATATATAACCCTAACCCTTTATTTAACCAGGTATATTATATATATAACCCTTTATTTAACCAGGTATATTATATATATAACCCTTTATTTAACCAGGTATATTATATATATATAACCCTAACCCTTTATTTAACCAGGTATATTATATATATAACCCTTTATTTAACCAGGTATATTATATATATAACCCTTTATTTAACCAGGTATATTATATATATAACCCTTTATTTAACCAGGTATATTATATATATAACCCTTTATTTAACCAGGTATATTATATATATAACCCTTTATTTAACCAGGTATATTATATATATAACCTAACCCTTTATTTAACCAGGTATATTATATATCTATACCCTTTATTTAACCAGGTATATTATATATATAACCCTAACCCTTTATTTAACCAGGTATATTATATATATAACCCTAACCCTTTATTTAACCAGGTATATTATATATATAACCCTTTATTTAACCAGGTATATTATATATATAACCCTTTATTTAACCAGGTATATTATATATATAACCCTTTATTTAACCAGGTATATTATATATATAACCCTTTATTTAACCAGGTATATTATATATATAACCCTAACCCTTTATTTAACCAGGTATATTATATATATAACCCTTTATTTAACCAGGTATATTATATATATAACCCTAACCCTTTATTTAACCAGGTATATTATATATATAACCCTTTATTTAACCAGGTATATTATATATATAACCCTAACCCTTTATTTAACCAGGTATATTATATATATAACCCTTTATTTAACCAGGTATATTATATATATAATCCTAACCCTTTATTTAACCAGGTATATTATATATATAACCCTTTATTTAACCAGGTATATTATATATATAACCCTTTATTTAACCAGGTATATTATATATATAACCCTAACCCTTTATTTAACCAGGTATATTATATATATATAACCCTTTATTTAACCAGGTATATTATATATATAACCCTTTATTTAACCAGGTATATTATATATATAACCCTTTATTTAACCAGGTATATTATATATATATACCCTTTATTTAACCAGGTATATTATATATATAACCCTAACCCTTTATTTAACCAGGTATATTATATATATAACCCTTTATTTAACCAGGTATATTATATATATAACCCTTTATTTAACCAGGTATATTATATATATATAACCCTTTATTTAACCAGGTATATTATATATATAACCCTAACCCTTTATTTAACCAGGTATATTATATATATAACCCTAACCCTTTATTTAACCAGGTATATTATATATATAACCCTTTATTTAACCAGGTATATTATATATATAACCCTTTATTTAACCAGGTATATTATATATATAACCCTTTATTTAACCAGGTATATTATATATATAACCCTAACCCTTTATTTAACCAGGTATATTATATATATAACCCTTTATTTAACCAGGTATATTATATATATAACCCTTTATTTAACCAGGTATATTATATATATAACCCTTTATTTAACCAGGTATATTATATATATATAACCCTAACCCTTTATTTAACCAGGTATATTATATATATAACCCTTTATTTAACCAGGTATATTATATATATAACCCTTTATTTAACCAGGTATATTATATATATATAACCCTTTATTTAACCAGGTATATTATATATATAACCCTTTATTTAACCAGGTATATTATATATATAACCCTTTATTTAACCAGGTATATTATATATATAATCCTAACCCTTTATTTAACCAGGTATATTATATATATAACCCTTTATTTAACCAGGTATATTATATATATAACCCTTTATTTAACCAGGTATATTATATATATAACCCTACCCTTTATTTAACCAGGTATATTATATATATAACCCTTTATTTAACCAGGTATATTATATATATAACCCTTTATTTAACCAGGTATATTATATATATAACCCTTTATTTAACCAGGTATATTATATATATAACCCTTTATTTAACCAGGTATATTATATATATATAACCCTTTATTTAACCAGGTATATTATATATATATAACCCTTTATTTAACCAGGTATATTATATATATAACCCTTTATTTAACCAGGTATATTATATATATAACCCTAACCCTTTATTTAACCAGGTATATTATATATATAACCCTTTATTTAACCAGGTATATTATATATATAACCCTAACCCTTTATTTAACCAGGTATATTATATATATAACCCTAGCCCTTTATTTAACCAGGTATATTATATATATAACCCTTTATTTAACCAGGTATATTATATATATAACCCTTTATTTAACCAGGTATATTATATATATAACCCTTTATTTAACCAGGTATATTATATATATAACCCTTTATTTAACCAGGTATATTATATATATAACCCTAACCCTTTATTTAACCAGGTATATTATATATATAACCCTTTATTTAACCAGGTATATTATATATATAACCCTAACCCTTTATTTAACCAGGTATATTATATATATATAACCCTAACCCTTTATTTAACCAGGTATATTATATATATAACCCTTTATTTAACCAGGTATATTATATATATAACCCTAACCCTTTATTTAACCAGGTATATTATATATATAACCCTTTATTTAACCAGGTATATTATATATATATAACCCTAACCCTTTATTTAACCAGGTATATTATATATATAACGCTTTATTTAACCAGGTATATTATATATATAACCCTTTATTTAACCAGGTATATTATATATATAACCCTTTATTTAACCAGGTATATTATATATATAACCCTTCATTTAACCTGTTGGGGATGGGGGCGCTGTTTAGACTATTTATGCTAATGTGGCTAATTTTTTAAACGGCTTCCCACAAAATCCTTGATCGTACAATATGCATATTATTATTATTATTGGATAGAAAACAGTCTATAGTTTCTATAGGAGTTGAAATTTTGTCTCTAAGTGGAACAGAGCCCATTCTACAGCAATTTCCCTGACATGGAGTCAGATTTGAGAAACGTTGGCCACTTTTCTGAAGTCATTTAAACGGGCACTGTCGTTGCTATGACTATACGGACACTTCTTACGTCTTCCCCTGGATGCCTTTACGTGATGACGATTCCAACGGGCTCGATTGCTCGTTCACAGGCCCTACAAATGAAAAAAACCTTTAGCTAGCAAGTCTTTTCTTGCTGCGTAACGCGCGTGGAAGACACCGACCCTCTCCTGTTCCAAGCATTAGTTTAGCCTGTTATATTTCTCCGGTCATCTTTTCACTCGTTATAGGAGTTACAAACATCACAAAGTAGTTAATTTAAAGCGTTTTATAGCAATTTATATCCGTTTAGTGCGATTTTGGGACATTTATTTTTGCAACGATGTGAAA